>NW_027461451.1:0-25509 GCF_030463565.1 Pelecanus crispus | reverse complement strand
CTCATCCCCCCAGCACCCATGGGTGCCCCCCAGCCCTCCCAGATCCCCCCCCAGCACCCATGGGTGCCCCCCACACCCCCCAGCCCCCCCTCACCCCCCCCAGCACCCGGTGGTGCCCCCCCAGCCCCCCCCAGCACCCATGGGTGCCCCCCACACCCCCCAGCCCCCCCTCACCCCCCCCAGCACCCGGTGGGTGCCCCCCCCAGCCCCCCCCCAGCACCCATGGGTGCCCCCCACACCCCCCCTCACCCCCCCCCAAGCACCCGTGGGTGCCCCCCCAGCCCCCCCCCCAGCACCCATGGGTGCCCCTGTCCCCGCAGAAGCGGCTGCTGGTGGGCGCCTGCGTCGCCGTCACCCTCCTCATCATCGTCGCCATCATCGCCGGCACCCTGGCGGCCAGCTAGCGCCACGGTGGGGGCACTGGGACAAACTGGGGGGGACTGGGAGGGACTGGGGGGGGGCACTGGGGTGAACTGGGAGTCACTGGGAGGGACTGGGGGGGCACTGGGGTGAACTGGGAGTGACTGGGATGAACTGGGGGGGGCACTGGGGTGAACTGGGAGTCACTGGGAGGGACTGGGGGGTCACTGGGGTGAACTGGGAGTCACTGGGAGGGACTGGGGGGGCACTGGGGTGAACTGGGAGTGACTGGGATGAACTGGGGGGGCACTGGGGTGAACTGGGAGTGACTGGGATGAACTGGGGGGGCACTGGGGTGAACTGGGAGTCACTGGGAGGGGACTGGGGGGGGCACTGGGGTGAACTGGGAGTGACTGGGATGAACTGGGGGGGGCACTGGGGGTGAACTGGGAGTCACTGGGATGAACTGGGGGGGGCACTGGGGGTGAACTGGGAGTGACTGGGATGAACTGGGAGGGACTGGGGGGTCACTGGGGTGAACTGGGAGTCACTGGGATGAACTGGGGGGTCACTGGGGTGAACTGGGAGTGACTGGGATGAACTGGGAGGGACTGGGGGGTCACTGGGGTGAACTGGGAGTGACTGGGATGAACTGGGAGGGACTGGGGGGTCACTGGGATGAACTGGGAGTCACTGGGATGAACTGGGGGGGGCACTGGGGTGAACTGGGAGTCACTGGGATGAACTGGGAGGGACTGGGGGATCACTGGGGTGAACTGGGAGTCACTGGGATGAACTGGGAGCGACTGGGGGGTCACTGGGGTGAACTGGGGGGGACTGGAAGGGACTGGGAGGGGTACTGGGACAAACTGGGAGTGACTGGGATGAACTGGGGGGGATTGGGGGGGGTACTGGGGTGAACTGGGAGTGGACTGGGATGAACTGGGGGGGCACTGGGGGTGAACTGGGAGTGACTGGGATGAACTGGGAGGGGACTGGGGGGTCACTGGGGTGAACTGGGAGTCACTGGGATGAACTGGGGGGGCACTGGGGTGAACTGGGAGTCAGTGGGATGAACTGGGAGGGACTGGGGGGTCACTGGGGTGAACTGGGAGTGACTGGGATGAACTGGGAGGGACTGGGGGGTCACTGGGATGAACTGGGAGGGACTGGGGGGTCACTGGGGTGAACTGGGGGGGGACTGGAAGGGACTGGGAGGGGGTACTGGGCCAAACTGGGAGTCACTGGGATGAACTGGGAGGGACTGGGGGGGTCACTGGGATGAACTGAGGGTGTCTGGGAGCCTGGGGGGTCACTGGGGTGAACTGGGAGTCACTGGAATGAACTGGGGGGGATTGGGGGGGGTACTGGGGGTGAACTGGGAGTCACTGGGCTGAACTGGGGGTGACTGGGAGGGACTGGGAGGGGTCGCTGGGGTGAACTGGGAGTCACTGGGATGAACTGGGGGTGACTGGGAGGGACTGGGAGTGGTCGCTGGGGTGAACTGGGAGTCACTGGGATGAACTGGGGGTGGCTGGGGGGGTCACTGGGCCAAACTGGGAGTGACTGGGATGAACTGGGGGTGGCTGGGGGGGGTCACTGGGCCAAACTGGGAGTGACTGGGATGAACTGGGGGAGTCACTGGGCCAAACTGGGATGAACTGGGAGGGCCTGGGGGTGACTGGGCCGGCACCGGCGGCCATTTTGTGCCCCCCCCCCCCCCCCCCCCCCCCCCAGGTCGCCGCCGTCGCGCCCCATCATGGTGGCGGTGGGCGTGGCCTCCCCAGGGCCCCTCCCACCCCCCACCCCCCATTGGCCAGCACTACCGCCCTGCGCCTTAAGCCCCGCCCCCTTCGCCGGGGCCCCACTTCCTGTCTCAAACGACGTCACTTCCCGTCTCAGGGCGGGGGGGGGGGGGCGAGGCACCCCCTGCCCCCCAATAAAGCACTTTGCACCCCAAGCCCCCGCCCCCTCCCCCCCTCTCTGCGCCCCTCCCCCCCGCGCGCCAGGGGCCCCCCCAAAACCTCCCCCCCCTCCCCCCACATCCTGTGCCGGGGGGGCGGGGCCCCTGCGCCCCCTTTTTTGGGGGGAGGGGTCCCCCCGTGCTTCCCCCCCCCCCCCCCCTTGATGGGACATTTGGGGGGGGGGGGGGAGGGGGGGGGTCCCCCCTGATTTTGGCCCCCTCCCCCCCCCCCCCCGGGGGGTGGGGGGGGGCACCCAGGCATCCGGCTGCGCCCCCTCCCCCACCCCGCGGCGGGGGGGAGGGGCCGCGGGCGCCCGGGCGTGGGGGGGTGCGAAGGCCGCAATGGGGGGGGTGGGGAGGATGTGACGGGGCCCGGGCGCCGTCGTCCCCATCGTCGCCGCGTCGCCCATCGTCGCCGTCGTCCCCATCGTCGCCGTCGTCCCCATCGTCACCGTCGTCCCCATCGTCACCGTCGTCACCGTCGTCGCCGTCGCCGGCCCCACGGGCGTCGCCGGTGCTGGTGAGTGCGCGGGGACCCCCCCCCCCCCGGGTGTCCCCCCCCGTCCCACCCCCGCCCCGCCTCTGTGTCCCCCCGTGTCCCCGCCACCGCGTCCTCGCCGTCGTCCCCATCCCCACGGCCCCACCGCCACCGGCCCCGTGTCCCCATCGTCATCCCCACCCGCCACGGCCCCCACCGCCACGGCCCCCGTGTCCCCAGCACCATGTCCCCGTCCCCACGTGGCCACCACCCGCGTCCTCGCCACCAACGTCCCCGTCCTCATGGCCCCATCCCCACGTCCCCACCACCATGTCCCCAACGTCCCCATCCCCAATGTCCCCATGCCCCATGTCCCCACCACCACCATCCCCAACATCCCCATCCCCCAATGTCCCCATCCCCACGTGGCCACCACCGTCCCCACCACCATGTCCCCAACGTCCCCATCCCCCAATGTCCCCATCCCCACGTATCCATCACCACGTCCTCACCACCACGTCCCCGTCCTCATGGCCCCATCCCCCATGTCCCCACCACCACCATCCCCAACGTCCCCCATCCCCAACGTCCCCATCCCCAACGTCCCCATCCCCAACGTCCCCATCCCCCAATGTCCCCCATCCCCAATGTCCCCACCCACCATCCCCAATGTCCCCATCCCCACGTGTCCACCACCGCGTCCTTGCCACCACATCCCCGTCCTCATGGCCCCATCCCCACGTCCCCACCCCACCATGTCCCCAATGTCCCCATCCCCAATGTCCCCACCACTGTCCCCACCACCATCCCCACGTCCCCATCCCCAATGTCCCCATCCCCACGTATCCATCACCACGTCCTCACCACCATGTCCCCGTCCTCATGGCCCCATCCCCATGTCCCCACCACCACCACCATCCCCAACGTCCCCATCCCCAACGTCCCCACTCCCCAATGTCCCCATCCCCAATGTCCCCACCACCATCCCCAATGTCCCCATCCCCACGTGTCCACCACCGCGTCCTTGCCACCACATCCCCGTCCTCATGGCCCCATCCCCACGTCCCCACCACCATGTCCCCAATGTCCCCATCCCCAATGTCCCCACCACCACGTCCTCACCACCATCCCCACGTCCCCATCCCCAATGTCCCCATCCCCACGTATCCATCACCACGTCCTCACCACCATGTCCCCGTCCTCATGGCCCCATCCCCATGTCCCCACCACCACCATCCCCAACGTCCCCATCCCCAATGTCCCCATCCCCAATGTCCCCACCACCATCCCCAATGTCCCCATCCCCAATGTCCCCATCCCCAATGTCCCCATCCCCACGTATCCACCACCCGCGTCCTCACCACCACGTCCCCGTCCTCATGGCCCCATCCCCACATCCCCACCACCGTCCCCACCACCATCCCCACGTCCCCATCCCCCAATGTCCCCATCCCCACGTGTCCACCACCACGTCCTCGCCACCATGTCCCCGTCCTCATGGCCCCATCCCCATGTCCCCACCAACCACCATCCCCAATGTCCCCATCCCCAATGTCCCCCATCCCCAATGTCCCCATCCCCACGTATCCACCACCGCGTCCTCACCACCACGTCCCCGTCCTCATGGCCCCATCCCCACGTCCCCACCACCATGTCCCCAAATGTCCCCATCCCCAATGTCCCCACCACCACGTCCTCACCACCATCCCCGTGTCCCCATCCCCAATGTCCCCATCCCCACGTGTCCACCACCGCGTCCTCACCACCACGTCCCCGTCCTCATGGCCCCATCCCCATGTCCCCACCACCACCATCCCCAACGTCCCCATCCCCAACGTCCCCATCCCCAACGTCCCCATCCCCAATGTCCCCATCCCCAATGTCCCCGTCCCCACATGTCCACCGCGTCCTCACCACCACGTCCCCATCCTCATGGCCCCATCCCCACGTCCCCACCACCGTTCCCACCACCATCCCCGTGTCCCCATCCCCAATGTCCCCATCCCCACGTGTCCACCACCGCGTCCTCGCCACCACGTCCCCGTCCTCATGGCCCCATCCCCATGTCCCCACCACCACCATCCCCAACGTCCCCATCCCCAACGTCCCCACCACCATCCCCAACGTCCCCATCCCCAACGTCCCCATCCCCAATGTCCCCATCCCCAATGTCCCCACCACCATCCCCAATGTCCCCATCCCCACGTGCCCACCACCACGTCCTCGCCACCACGTCCCCATCCTCATGGCCCCATGTCCACGTCCCCACCACCACATCCCTGTCCCCACGTCCCCACCACCATCCCCATGTCCCCACGTCCCCATCCCAAATGCCCCCATCCCCATCCCCAATGTTCCTGTCCCCAATGTCCCCATCCCCACGTCCCCACCACCACGTCCCCATCCCCAATGTCCCCACCACCATCCCCACGTCCCCATCCCCAATGTCCCCGTCCCCAATGTCCCCATCCCCTTGTCCCCACCACCACATCCCCGTCCCCACGTCCCCACCACCATCCCCATGTCCCCACGTCCCCATCCCAAATGCCCCCATCCCCACGTCCCCATCCCCACCACCCCGTCCCCACGTCCCCACCACCACATCCCCATCCCCAATGTCCCCACCACCATCCCCAATGTCCCCATCCTCATGTCCCCATCCCCAATGTCCCCATCCCCAATGTCCCCGTCCCCACATGTCCACCGCGTCCTCACCACCACGTCCCCGTCCTCATGGCCCCATCCCCACATCCCCACCACCGTCCCCACCACCATCCCCACGTCCCCATCCCCAATGTCCCCATCCCCACGTGTCCACCACCACGTCCTCGCCACCATGTCCCCGTCCTCATGGCCCCATCCCCATGTCCCCACCACCACCATCCCCAACGTCCCCATCCCCAATGTCCCCACCACCATCCCCAACGTCCCCATCCCCAATGTCCCCACCACCATCCCCAATGTCCCCATCCCCACGTGCCCACCACCACGTCCTCGCCACCACGTCCCCATCCTCATGGCCCCATGTCCACGTCCCCACCACCACATCCCTGTCCCCACGTCCCCACCACCATCCCCATGTCCCCACGTCCCCATCCCAAATGCCCCCATCCCCATCCCCAATGTTCCTGTCCCCAATGTCCCCATCCCCACGTCCCCACCACCACGTCCCCATCCCCAATGTCCCCACCACCATCCCCACGTCCCCATCCCCAATGTCCCCGTCCCCAATGTCCCCATCCCCTTGTCCCCACCACCACATCCCCGTCCCCACGTCCCCACCACCATCCCCATGTCCCCACGTCCCCATCCCAAATGCCCCCATCCCCACGTCCCCATCCCCACCACCCCGTCCCCACGTCCCCACCACCACATCCCCATCCCCAATGTCCCCACCACCATCCCCATGTCCCCATCCTCACGTCCCCCATCCCCAATGTCCCCACCACCACGTCCCCATCCCCACATCCCCACCACCATCCCCATGTCCCCACGTCCCCATCCCCACGACCCCGTCCCCATGTCCCCACCACCACATCCCCATCCCCAATGTCCCCACCACCATCCCCATGTCCCCATCCTCATGTCCCCATCCCCAATGTCCCCACCACCATCCCCACGTCCCCATCCCCACGTCCCCGTCCCCACGTCCCCACCACCACGTCCCCATCCCCAATGTCCCCATCCCCACGTCCCCACCACCACGTCCCCATCCCCACGTCCCCACCACCATCCCCTTGTCCCCACCACCACGTCCCCATCCCCACGTCCCCACCACCATCCCCTTGTCCCCACCACCACGTCCCCATCCCCACGTCCCCACCACCATCCCCGCGTCCCCGGCCCCCTCCCCACCTCCTCCTCCTCTCCCCAGGCCATGGCCCCCCGCCGGCGTCCCCTCTCCTGCCTCTGGCTCCTGGCCCTCGTCTCCCTCCAGCGCTGGCCCCCGGGGACCCCCCAGTGCCACCGGGCCCGCGGGGCCGCCTGCGCCGCCGCCCCCCCTGGCCCCCGGCACCCAAATGTTGGGCTGGGGCTTGGACGTCACCACCCTCAACCCCACCGGCGGCCAAGTCCTGGTCGTCGGGGACCTCCCCACGGGAGCGGGGGGCAGCTGCCTGCTCTGCCCGGACCCCCTGGCCGGGGGGCGGCCGCGGCGGCTACCGGCCGGCGTCGGGCGCTGGCACGCGGGCCGCCAGTGCCGGCAGTGGGCGCGGGTGGCCGAGGGCGGCCACGCCGTGGGGACGGCGGTGGCCGGGGCGGAGGAGGTGGCCCGGCACTGGCGCGTGGGGCTGGGCAAGGTGGGGCCGGGGCCGGGGGCGGCCGTGGCCGTGGCCGGCTCCCACTCGCGCGTGGCCGACTTCGGGCTGCAGCGGCAGCAGGAGGACCGCTACGCCTTCGCCGTCCTGCAGATGCACTGCGTCCACTACTGGTGGGTGCGGCGGCGCCGGCGCCAGCTCCGCCTCCTGCGGCTCCTCCAGCTTCTCCCGCTGCTCCAGCAACTCCAGCTTCTCCTGCTCCTCCGGCTCCTCCGGCTCCTCCATCTTCTCCAGCTCCTCCAGCTCCTCCTGCTCCTCCAGCTTCTCCATCTTCTCCAGCTCCTCCAGCTCCTCCAGCTCCTCCTGCTCCTCCAGCTTCTCCATCTTCTCCAGCTCCTCCAGCTCCTCCTGCTCCTCCAGCTTCTCCAGCTTCTCCAGCTCCTCCGGCTGCTCCAGCTCCTCCATCTCCTCCAGCTTCTCCAGCTCCTCCAGCTCCTCCAGCTCCTCCAGCTTCTCCCGCTGCTCCAGCAACTCCATCTTCTCCAGCTCCTCCGCCTCCTCCGGCTCCTCCAGCTTCTCCCGCTGCTCCAGCAACTCCAGCTTCTCCTGCTCCTCCGGCTCCTCCGGCTCCTCCGGCTTCTCCATCTTCTCCAGCTCCTCCAGCTCCTCCGGCTCCTCCAGCTTCTCCAGCTTCTCCAGCTCCTCCGGCTGCTCCAGCTCCTCCATCTCCTCCAGCTTCTCCCGCTGCTCCAGCAACTCCATCTTCTCCAGCTCCTCCGGCTCCTCCGGCTCCTCCAGCTTCTCCATCTTCTCCAGCTCCTCCATCTCCTCCATCTTCTCCCGCTGCTCCGGCAACTCCATCCCTCCAGCTTCTCCAGCTCCTGCAGCTCCTCCAGCTTCTCCATCCCTCCCGCTGCTCCAGCAACTCCATCTCCTCCATCTCCTCCAGCTCCTCCGGCTCCTCCATCTTCTCCAGCTCCTCCAGCTCCTCCGGCTCCTCCATCTTCTCCATCTCCTCCAGCTCCTCCAGCTCCTCCACCAACTCGGGCTCCTCCGGCTCCTCCATCTTCTCCAGCTCCTCCGGCTCCTCCATCTTCTCCAGCTCCTCCATCTCCTCCATCTTCTCCCGCTGCTCCGGCAACTCCATCCCTCCAGCTTCTCCAGCTCCTGCAGCTCCTCCAGCTTCTCCATCCCTCCTGCTGCTCCAGCAACTCCAGCTTCTCCTGCTCCTCCGGCTCCTCCATCTTCTCCAGCTCCTCCATCTCCTCCATCTTCTCCAGCTCCTGCAGCTCCTCCAGCTTCTCCATCCCTCCCACTGCTCCATCAACTCCAGCTTCTCCAGCTCCTCCAGCTCCTCCGGCTCCTCCGGCTCCTCCATCTCCTCCAGCTCCTCCGGCTCCTCCATCTTCTCCAGCTCCTCCAGCTCCTCCGGCTCCTCCATCTCCTCCAGCTCCTCCGGCTCCTCCAGCTTCTCCAGCTTCTCCAGCTCCTCCACCTTCTCCCACTGCTCCAGCAACTCCATCCCTCCAGCTTCTCCATCTTCTCCAGCTCCTCCAGCTCCTCCCGCTCCTCTGGCTCCTCCATCTTCTCCATCTTCTCCAGCTCCTCCAGCTTCTCCATCTTCTCCCGCTCCTCCAGCTCCTCCAGCTTCTCCCGCTCCTCCTGCTTCTCCAGCTCCTCCAACCCTCCAGCTCCTCCATCTCCAGCTTCTCCAGCTTCTCCCGCTCCTCCATCCCTCCAGCTCCTCCAGCTCCTCCATATTCTTCCCTCCCGCTCCTCCAGCTTCTCCACCTTCTCCATCCCTCCACCTCCTCCATCTTCTCCATCTCCTCCTCCTCCTCCTCCTCCTCCTCCAGTGTCAGCTGCTCCAGCTCCTCCTCCCTGCCCCCCCCGCGCCTCGGCCCCACGTCCGTCTGTCCTTCCCTCCGTCTGTCCTTCCCTCCGTCCCTCAATCCATGCCCCTGACATCCCATAGGACCCCATCGCCCCTCACTCACACCCACCGCCCCCCCCGACACCCCATAGAACCCCCCGACACCCCATAGACCCCCCCAGATACCCCATAGACCCCCGACAGCCCGTAGACCCCCCCAGACACCCCATAGACCCCCCCGACACCCCATAGACCCCCCCAGTGACCCCATAGACCCCTCACCACCCCATAGACACCCCAGACACCCCATAGACACCCCAGACACCCCATAGACACCACCATAAACCCAACACCCCATAGACACCCCAGATACCCCATAGACCCCCCCAGACACCCCATAGACCCCCCAGACACCCCATAGACACCTCCAGTGACCCCATAGACCCCCCCAGACACCCCATAGACACCTCCAGTGACCCCATAGACCCCCCCAGACACCCCATAGACCCCCCAGACACCCCATAGACACCTCCAGTGACCCCATAGACCCCCCCAGACACCCCATAGACCCCCCAGACACCTCCAGTGACCCCATAGACCCCCCCAGACACCCCATAGACCCCCCAGACACCCCATAGACACCTCCAGTGACCCCATAGACCCCCCCAGACACCCCATAGACCCCCCAACTACCCCATAGACACCTCCAGACACCCTGTAGACCCCTCCAGTGACCCCATAGACCCCTCCAGTGACCCCACAGACCCCCCAACCACCCCATAGACCCCCCCAGACACCCCATAGACCCCCCCAGACACCCCATAGACCCCCCTGCCACCCCATAGACCCCCCCTGCCACCCTGTAGACCCCCCCAGACACCCTGTAGACCCCCCAGACACCACATAGACCCCCCCAGACACCCCATAGACCCCTCCAGTGACCCCATAGACCCCCCCTGCCACCCTGTAGACCCCCCCAGACACCCCATAGACCCCTCCAGTGACCCCATAGACCCCTCACCACCCCATAGACCCCCCAGACACCCCATAGACCCCCCCAGACACCCCATAGACCCCTCCAGTGACCCCATAGACCCCCCCTGCCACCCTGTAGACCCCCCAGACACCACATAGACCCCCCCAGACACCCCATAGACCCCTCCAGTGACCCCATAGACCCCCCAGACACCCCATAGACCCCCCCAACCACCCCATAAACCCAACACCCCATAGACACCCCAGATACCCCATAGACCCCCCCAGACACCCCATAGACCCCCCCAGACACCCCATAGACCCCTCCAGTGACCCCATAGACCCCCCCTGCCACCCTGTAGACCCCCCCAGACACCCCATAGACCCCTCCAGTGACCCCATAGACCCCTCACCACCCCATAGACCCCCCAGACACCCCATAGACCCCCCCAGACACCCCATAGACCCCTGCAGTGACCCCACAGACCCCCCAACCACCCCATAGACCCCCCCAGACACCCCATAGACCCCTCCAGTGACCCCATAGACCCCTCACCACCCCATAGACCCCCCTGCCACCCCATAGACCCCCCCCAGTGACCCCATAGACCCCCCTGCCACCCTGTAGACCCCCCCAGACACCCCATAGACCCCCCCAGACACCCCATAGACCCCTCCAGTGACCCCATAGACCCCTCACCACCCCATAGACCCCTCAGACACCCCATAGACCCCTCCAGTGACCCCATAGACCCCCCCAGACACCCCATAGACCCCTCACCACCCCATAGACCCCCCCAGACACCCCATAGACCCCTCCAGTGACCCCATAGACCCCCCTGCCACCCTGTAGACCCCCCCAGACACCCCATAGACCCCCCCGACACCCCATAGACCCCCCCAGTGACCCCATAGACCCCTCACCACCCCATAGACCCCTCCAGTGACCCCATAGACCCCCCTGCCACCCTGTAGACCCCCCCAGACACCCCATAGACCCCCCCAGACACCCCATAGACCCCTCCAGTGACCCCATAGACCCCTCACCACCCCATAGACCCCCCAGACACCCCATAGACCCCCCCAGACACCCCATAGACCCCTGCAGTGACCCCACAGACCCCCCAACCACCCCATAGACCCCCCCAGACACCCCATAGACCCCTCCAGTGACCCCATAGACCCCTCACCACCCCATAGACCCCCCCGACACCCCATAGACCCCCCCCAGTGACCCCATAGACCCCCCTGCCACCCTGTAGACCCCCCGCCCCGCCATGTCTCACCCCCCCCCCCCCCCCCCCCTTTCGCAGGACCTCGGTCTCCCCCACCGCCCGCCCGTCCCCCCACTTCCTCCGCGCCGTGCGGGCCCTGCCCCCCCACTTCACCCCCGCCACGGCCGACGACTACAGGGAGCTGCTCGCCAACTACGGCACCCACTACATCCGCGACGCCCAAATGGGCGGGCGGCTGCGGGCCGTCACCGCCATCCGCTCCTGCCAGGCCACCATGGCGGGCGCCAGCGCCCAGGAAGTGGCCGATTGCTTAGGGGTGGAGGTGACGGCCGGCGGCGGCGCCGGGAGAGCCGGCGCCATGGCCAACGCCTGCAGCCGGGCCCGGGGGAGCAACCGAGGCAACGCCACCTTCAACGAGGCCTACAGCGAGCGGCTGGTGGAGGTGGAAGGCGGCGAGCGGCACGGCGACCTGCTCTACGGCAGCCCCGAGGCCCACGCAAGATGGCTGCAGGGCCTCCCCGCCGCCCCGGGGCTGGTGGCCGCCCAAGTGCGTCCCCTCCACACCCTCCTGCGGCGCGGCGATCCCCGGCGGGCGGCTCTGCGGGCGGCCGTCGGCCATTACATCGCCGCCCGGGCCTTGCGGCTCAACTGCAGCCGGGCCTGCGCCGGCGCCGGCGGCGGCGGGGCCGGCGGCCGCCTCGTGGGGCCTTGCCAGTGCGGCTGCGCCGCCAACGCCGTGGTGGCCGCCGACTGCTGCTCGCGGCGGCGGGGCTTGGCGCGGCTGACGGTGGCGGTGGGCGGCGGGCAGGGCTGGCGGGGCGACTACTTCTCCAAGACGGACGCCTACGTCCGGGTGATTTTCGAGGGCCGGCGCCTGCAGACGGCCACGGCGTGGGAAGACGACAGGCCGCGGTGGGGGGCTCGGCTGGATTTCGGGGGGGTGGCCTTGCCCCCCGGCGCCCGGCTGAGGCTGGAGGTGTGGGACGAGGACAACAAGTGGGACGACGATCTGCTGGGGGCCTGCGAGCAGCCGCTGGAAGCCGGCGGCAACCGGGACGTCGTCTGCTTCCCCGGGGGCGGGCGCCTGCTCTTCAGCTACCGGGCGACCTGCGGCCCCTCCCTGGGGGGACCCCTCTGCTACGACTACGTCCCCCAGCCCCCCCCGGACAACGGGGGGCTCTACCCGCATCTCCCGGTGGCCCCCCGGGCCCGGAGATGGACCCGTGGACTGGCCCGACCCGCACGACGCCGATGACGAAGAGGAAGACGACGGCACCGAGGACCCCCGCCTCGAAGCCTTCTGGGGGTCCCCGGAGACCCCCGGGGCCGGCGGCTCCTCCGCCCCCCGCCCGAGAGCCGGCGACGGGTTTTGGGGGGGGGCTCGGGGACCCCCGGCAGGAGCCCACCGACGCCTTCGGGGACCTCCCGGGGCCTTTGCTCGGCGGCGGGGAGCGTCCGGCGCAGGGGGGGCCCCCGGCGGGCGCCCAGCAGAGCCCCCCGGCTGCGCCGTGGGGCGCCGGGGGGGCCCCTCCAGCCCCATAGGCTCCAGCCCCCGCCCCCGAATCCCCCCCGGCCCCCCCAGCTCCGGCGCCGCCAGGCCCTGAGGGACCCTCGGGGTTGGGGGGGGCGGGGTGGCATTAAACGCTTCTGGCTGCAGCCCCCAGCTCCGCGAGCTCTGTCAAAGGGGGGCACTGGGGGCACTGGGGGGCACTGGGAGCTACTGGGGGGAACTGGGGGGCACTGGGGGCACTTGGGGGCACTGGGAGCTACTGGGGGGAACTGGGGGGCACTGGAGGGCAGTGGGGGGCACTGGGAGCTACTGGGGGGCACTGGGGGGCACTGGGAGCTACTGGGGGGAACTGGGGGGCACTGGAGGGCAGTGGGGGGCACTGGGAGCTACTGGGAGGCATGGGGGGGCACTGAGAGCTACTGGGGGGCACTGGGAGCTACTGGGGGGCACTGGGGAGCACGGGGGTCACTGAGAGCTACTGGGAGGCACTGGGAGCTACTGGGGGGTAGTGGGGGGCACTGGGAGGCACTGGGGGGCACAGGGGGGCACTGGGAGCTACTGGGGGGCACTGGGAGGCACTGAGAGCTACTGGGAGCTACTGGGGGGCACTGGGAGGGTCGGGAGAGCAGTGGGAGGGTTGTTCAGGGCCACAGACGTCAGAGGGACCCCCCCAGCGCCCCATAGATGCCCCAGACACCCCATAGACCCCTCCAGCACCCCATAGATCCCCCCGGAAATCCTATAGACCCCTCCAGCACCCCCTTAGTGCCCCATAGATCCCCCCGGGAACCCCATAGATGCCCCAGACACCCCATAGACCCCTCCAGTGCCCCATAGATCCCCCTGGAAATCCCATAGACCCCTCCAGCACTCCCTTAGTGCCCCATAGATCCCCCCAGGAACCCCAT
Source organism: Pelecanus crispus (assembly GCF_030463565.1). NCBI lineage: Eukaryota > Metazoa > Chordata > Aves > Pelecaniformes > Pelecanidae > Pelecanus > Pelecanus crispus. The sequence goes on along the minus strand of NW_027461451.1, from coordinate 11,951 downwards.
AGATCCCCCCGGGAACCCCATAGATGCCCCAGACACCCCATAGTCCCCTCCAGTGCCCCATAGATCCCCCTGGAAATCCCACAGACCCCTCCAGCACTCCCTTAGTGCCCCATAGATCCTCCTGGGAAGCCCATAGATGCCCCAGACACCCCATAGATGCCCCAGACACCCCATAGACCCCTCCAGTGCCCCATAGATCCCCCTGGAAATCCCACAGACCCCTCCAGCACTCCCTTAGTGCCCCATAGATCCTCCTGGGAAGCCCATAGATGCCCCAGACACCCCATAGACCCCTCCAGTGCCCCATAGATCCCCCTGGGAACCCCATAGATCCCCCCGGGAACCCCATAGATGCCCCAGACACCACATAGACCCCTCCAGTGCCCCATAGATCCCCCCGGGAACCCCATAGATGCCCCAGACACCCCATAGACCCCTCCAGTGCCCCATAGACCCCTCCAGCGCCCCATAGAACCCCCCCAGGAACCTCCATAGCGGCCTCAGAATCCCCACAGACCCCCCCCCCCCCCCCCCCCAGGAACCCCACAGAGCCCCCCACCGCCCCCGCCAGCGCCCCACAGCCCGTCCCCCGCCCCCCCAGCGCCCCACTGACACCCTGGGGGTCCCGGGCGCGGGTTGCGGCGCAGGCCCGACGCAGGGCCCCAGGCATCCGGGGAGGGGGAACCCCGGCGTCCGGGCCCCACACGGCCGGGGGGGGCAGGTGATGCCTGGGTGACGCGGAGGGCGGAAGAGCGCTGTCGTGGGGCGCCCGCAGCGTGCCCCATAGCGACCCACGGCATCCCCTAGGGTCCCACGGGCCCCCCCCCCCACCGCAGGTGAGCCCTACCCCCAGCCCCACTGCCCCCCGCCCTACGCAGCCCTCCGGGCCCCATAGCAGCCCCATAGGGCTCCTCCAGGCTCTTACGAGCCCCATAGCAAGCCCTTAGGGCCCCACACCCCCCCAGCCCCATAGCAGCCCCTTCGGGACCCCATAGCAGCTCTGTAGGTGCCCCATAGCCCCTCCCAGCCCCCCCCCCCCCCCAGGTCTCTCCCAGCCCCATAGAGGCCCCATAGGGCTCCCCCAGCCCCATAGAGGCTCTCAGGGGCTCCGTAGGGCTCCCCCAGCCCCATAGCAGCCCCTTAGGGGTCTCACAGGGCCCCCCCAGCCCCATAGAGCCCCATAGCAGCCCCTTAGGGGCCTCACCGGGCCCCCCCCCGCCCCATAGAGCCCCATAGCAGCCTGTTAGGGGCCTCACCGGGCCCCCCCAGCCCCATACGCTCCCCCAGCCCCATAGGCCCCCCCCAGAGCTTCCCCAGCCCCATAGGGTCCCCCCCCAGCCCCATAGCCCCCCCCCAGAGCTTCCCCAGCCCCATACGCTCCCCCAGCCCCATAGGCCCCCCCCCAGAGCTTCCCCAGCCCCATAGAGGCTCTCAGGGGCTCCGTAGGGCTCCCCCAGCCCCATAGCAGCCCCTTAGGGGTCTCACAGGGCCCCCCCAGCCCCATAGAGCCCCATAGCAGCCCCTTAGGGGCCTCACCGGGCCCCCCCCGCCCCATAGAGCCCCATAGCAGCTTGTTAGGGGCCTCACCGGGCCCCCCCAGCCCCATACGCTCCCCCAGCCCCATAGGCCCCCCCCAGAGCTTCCCCAGCCCCATAGGGTCCCCCCCCAGCCCCATAGCCCCCCCCCCGAGCTTCCCCAGCCCCATAGGGTCCCCCCCAGCCCCATAGGCCCCCCCCAGAGCTTCCCCAGCCCCATAGGGTCCCCACCAGCCCCATAGGCCCCCCCCAGAGCTTCCCCAGCCCCATAGGGTCCCCCACCAGCCCCATAGGCCCCCCCCAGAGCTTCCCCAGCCCCATAGGGTCCCCCCCAGCCCCATAGGCCCCCCCCAGAGCTTCCCCAGCCCCATAGGGTCCCCCCCAGCCCCATAGGGCCCCTTAGAGTCCCTCTAGGCCCCCCCTCCCCACCCCCCCGGCCATGTCCCCGCTGTGGGTCCTGGCGCTGCTGTGGGTCGCGGGGGCCGTGGGGCACCCCACGGCGCGACCCGGGGACTGGGCCCCCCCCCTGCGGGCCCTGCCTGTGGGTCATGGTGGGGCTGGGGGCGCTGGGGGGGGCCATGGTGGTGGCGGGGGGGCTGCTGTGCCAGCGCCTGCTGCGGGGGGGCCCCCCCCCGCCCCCCGAGCTGTGGGGCGCCCCACCGCCGCCGTGGGTCGACGAGGAGCCCCCCCCCCCGGCCGCCCCCATTTGGGACCCCCCCCCCGGGACCCCCGCAGCCCCACGTCACCCTACGCGACATCGGGGACTTCTTCCAGCGCAGGGGGGGGGTAGGGGCGCCCCGAAACCGGCCCCATGGGGCGCGCCCCCCCCACCCCCCCGCCCCCCAAACCACCCCCTTGGGCCCCATGGGGCGCCCCGAAACCGCCAATGGGGAGACGTGGTGGGCCCGAAACCGCCAATGGAGAGCCATGGGGGGTCCCAAAACCGCCAACATCTCCCAGGATCTATGGGGCGCCCCGAAACCGCCAACGTCGCCCAGGATCTATGGGGAGCCCCGAAACCACCAACGTCTCCCAGGATCTATGGGGCGCCCCGAAACCACCAACGTCTCCCAGGATCTATGGGGTGCCCCAAAATTGCCGGTGTCTCCCAGGATCTATGGGGCTCCCTGAAACCGCCAACGTCGCCCAGGATCTATGGGGAGCCCCAAAACCGCCAACGTCTCCCAGGATCTATGGGGCACCCTGAAACCGCCAGTGTCTCCCAGGATCTATGGGGCTCCCCTAAACCACCAACGTCTCCCAGGATCTATGGGGCTCCCTGAAACCGCCAATGTCTCCCAGGATTTATGGGGCTCCCCGAAACCGCCAACGTCTCCCAGGACCCATGGGGCACCCTGAAACTGCCAGTGTCTCCCAGGATCTATGGGGCTCCCTGAAACTGCCAACGTCTCCCAGGACCCATGGGGCTCCCCGAAACCACCAACATCTCCCAGGACCCATGGGGCTCCCTGAAACCGCCAGTGTCTCCCAGGACCTATGGGGCTCCCTGAAACCGCCAACATCTCCCAGGATCTATGGGGCTCCCCGAAACCACCAACATCTCCCAGGACCCATGGGGCTCCCTGAAACCGCCAACATCTCCCAGGACCCATGGGGCACCCTGAAACTGTCAAAGTCTCGCAGGACCTATGGGGCACCCCAAAACTGATGGTGTCTCCCAGGATCTATGGGGCACCCTGAAACTGTCAAAGTCTCGCAGGATCTATGGGGCACCCCAAAACTGATGGTGTCTCCCAGGATCTATGGGGCTCCCTGAAACCGCCAACGTCTCCCAGGACCTATGGGGCTCCCCAAAACCGCCATCTCCCAGGATCTATGTGGAGCCCCGAAACCACCAATGTCTCCCAGGACCTATGGGGTGCCCTGAAACCAACAATGTCCTCCCCAGATCTATAGGGTGCCCCAAAACTGATGGTGTCTCCCAGGATCTATGGGGTGCCCTGAAACCACCAACATCTCCCAGGACCTATGGGGCAACCCGAAACCGCCGACGTCTCCCAGGACCTATGGGGCACCCCGAAACCGCCAACATCTCCCAGGACCTATGGGGCACCCTGAAACTGTCAAAGTCTCGCAGGATCTATGGGGCACCCCAAAACTGATGGTGTCTCCCAGGATCTATGGGGCTCCCTGAAACCGCCAATGTCTCCCAGGACCTATGGGGCACCCTGAAACCGCCAACATCTCCCAGGACCTATGGGGCACCCCGAAACCGCCAACATCTCCCAGGACCTATGGGGCAACCCGAAAATGTCAAAGTCTCGCAGGACCTATGGGGCACCCCGAAACTGCCAACGTCTCCCAGGACCTATGGGGCACCCCGAAACCGCCAACATCTCCCAGGACCTATGGGGCAACCCGAAACTGTCAAAGTCTCGCAGGACCTATGGGGCACCCCGAAACTGCCAACGTCTCCCAGGACCCATGGGGCACCCCGAAACCGCCAACATCTCCCAGGACCTATGGGGCACCCCGAAACCGCCAATGCCCCTGTGCCCCAGCTCTATGGGGGGGCCCCATCCAGGGTCCCCGGGCTTATCGGGAGCCCAAGATGCGCTGCCGCTCCCAAAAGTGGGGGGCGGGGGGGCCCCCCCGAGCCGTGGGGGGACCCCGCCCTGGGCGGCGCTTCCTGGCCGCGCTCCCCGCTTCCTGCCCTCGCTCGCGCCATCCCCAACGGCCGCGGCCCCACAGGTACCGGGCTGGGGGTCCCGGAGCGGGGGTGGGGTGGGGTGGGGTTTGGGTGGCACAGAGTTGGGTGGGGGGGGGATGTGGGGCACCCCAGGGTGCTATGGGGAGGGTGGGGGGCGCGGGGAGCAGGGGGGGGGGTGGTCATGGCACGGCCAAGGGTGTCATGGCGAAGCCAAGGGTGCCCTGGGGCACCCATGAGGGTTATGGGGCACCCGAGGAATTCGGAGGGGGTCCCAAGGGGGTTGTGGGGCACCCAGGGACTTGGGGGGGGGGTCCCAAGGGTGCTGTGGGCACTTGGGGGTCCCAAGGGTGCCACGGAGGACTCAAGGGTGCTGAGTTGGGGGTCCCAAGGGGGTTATGGAGCACCCAAGGGTGTCACGGAGCACCCAAGGGTGCTGTGGGGAGTTTGGGGGGGGGGGGGGGGGGGTCCCAAGAGGGACATGGGGGGGTCCCAAGGGTGCTGTGGGTACTTGGGGGTCCCAAGGGTGCCACGGAGGACTCAAGGGTGCTGAGTTGGGGGTCCCAAGGGGGTTATGGAGCACCCAAAGGTGCTGCGGGGACTTTGGGGGGGTCCCAAGAGGGACGTGGGGGGGGGGTCCCAAGGGTGCTGTGGGTACTTGGGGGTCCCAAGAGGGACATGGGGGGGTCCCAAGGGTGCTGCGGAGCACCCAAGGTTGCTGTTGGGCAACTTGGGGGGGCGGGGCGGGGTGTCCCAAGAGGGTCATGGGGGTCCCAAGGGTGCTGTGGGCACTTGGGGGGGGGGGGGGGGGGTCCCAAGGGTGCTGTAGGGCACCCAAGGGTACTGGGGGGGGTCCCAAGGGTGCTGTGGGCACTTGGGGGTCCCAAGAGGGACGTGGGGGTCCCAAGGGTGCTGTAGGGCACCCAAGGGTACTGGGGGGGGGTGTCCCAAGGGTGCTGTGGGCACTTGGGGGGGGGGGGGGGGTCCCAAGGGTGCTGTTGGGCACCCAAGGGTACTGGGGGGGGGGGTCCCAAGGGTGCTGTGGGCACTTGGGGGTCCCAAGAGGGACATGGGGGTCCCAAGGGTGCTGTAGGGCACCCAAGGGTACTGGGGGGGGGGTCCCAAGGGTGCTGTGGGTACTTGGGGGGTCCCAGGAGGGACACGGGGGTCCCAAGGGTGCTGTAGGGCACCCAAGGGTACTGGGGGGGGGTCCCAAGGGTGCTGTGGGCACTTGGGGGTCCCAAGAGGGACGTGGGGGTCCCAAGGGTGCTGTTGGGCACCCAAGGGTACTGGGGGGGGTCCCATGGGTGCTGTGGGCACTTGGGGGTCCCAAGAGGGACGTGGGGGTCCCAAGGGTACTGGGTGGGTCCCATGGGTGCTGTGGGCACTTGGGGGTCCCAAGAGGGACACGGGGGTCCCAAGGGCGCTGTTGGGCACCCAAGGGTACTGGGGGGGGGGTCCCATGGGTGCTGTGGGCACTTGGGGGTCCCAAGAGGGACACGGGGGTCCCAAGGGTACTGGGTGGGTCCCATGGGTGCTGTGGGCACTTGGGGGTCCCAAGAGGGACACGGGGGTCCCAAGGGTGCTGTAGGGCACCCAAGGGTACTGGGGGGGGTCCCATGGGTGCTGTGGGTACTTGGGGGGTCCCAAGAGGGACGTGGGGGTCCCAAGGGCGCTGTTGGGCACCCAAGGGTACTGGGGGGGGGTCCCAAGGGTGCTGTGGGCACTTGGGGGTCCCAAGAGGGACACGGGGGTCCCAAGGGCGCTGTTGGGCACCCAAGGGTACTGGGGGGGGGGGTCCCATGGGTGCTGTGGGGACCCCATGGGGGTGACGCCCTCCTGTGGTATTCCCCCCCCCCCCCCCCCCAGTCCAGGGCCATGGGGACCCCCCCCCGAGCTGGTCCGGCCGTTGTCATCTGCGCCCTCCTGGCCACCTGCGCCGCCCCGCTGCACTCCACCCCCGCCCCCCACCCGGGGACCACCCCGCCCTCGGTCCCGGCCGAGGCCAGCCTTTTGGCCACCGAGTTCCTCGAGGTAGAGTCAACGGCCCCCACGGCCCCCGAGGGAGCCACCGCGCACGCCACCGGCTCTGCGACCTCCTCGTTGGCCACCGTCACCCACCCGCTGGCTCCAGGCGCCGCCAGCGGCACCGAAACGGCCGTGGTGACCACCAGCGCCGGGGCCCTGGCCCTGATGACCAGCTCCGCCGGGTCCCTGGAGGCCATCACGGGCCAGCAAGCCGTCCTGAAGGCCACCGTCAGTCTCCAGGCAACTCTGGAGACCACCACTGGCCACCACTTGACCTTGGCGACCACCCCGGCCCAGCGACCAGACTCAAGGACCTCTGTTGGCCACTTGCCGACCTCGGAGACCACCGTGGGCCACCAACCCGCCTCGAAGACCACCGTGGGCCACCAACCCGCCTTGAAGACCACCGTGGGCCAACAACCTGCCTCGGAGACCACTGTGGGCCACCAACCCGCCTCGAAGACCACCGTGGGCCACCAACCCGCCTCAGAGACCACCGTGGGCCACCAACCCGCCTCGAAGACCACCAGCCACTACTTGATCTCGGAGGCCACCACTAGCCGCCGCCGAGTCCTGAAGACCACCGTAGCCTCCTACGAGCCGGCGGCCCCCCAAGCGAGATCGTGGCGGTGGCCGGTGCTGGTGGCGGTCACGGTGGCCGTGTTGGTGGTCCTGGGGCTGCTCGTGGCGGCGTGGCTCTACTGCCGGCGGCACCGCTCGGGCTCCACGTCCTTCGGGCCGTGGGCCGGTCCGGCTCAGCTCCCCGAGGACGACGGCTGGGGCGGGGGCGGGCCAGTCAACCAACCGTTGGTAGCCAGCGGGCAAGAGGCGGCCACGCTCAGCACCTTCCAAGCCACCCGCGACTCGGTGGCCATGGAGGAGCTGCCGGGGCCCCAGGGGGGGCCCCCCGCTAATGGGGACGCCGGCATCCAGGCCACGTCCCCCCCCCTCCCCGAAATAACCGCCGAAGCTTCCTGTTGACAGTGGGGCAGGAAGAGGACCCAGGCGTCCACGCACCCAAAGGTGGGGCTCTGCCGCTTCCGTCGGCGACCTGGGAGCATTCTTCATTTTTTTTTTTCCCCCTGTAAGCTATTTAATAAAAAAAAAAACCCCCCAAAACCCCACTGCAAGGGACCCAAGCATCCAGGTGCCCCCCTATATCCTCCCCCCCCCCCCAATCTGTCACCCCTGGGTCCCTCCCAGGGTGACTCAGGGTGCTGCAGGCTTCACACCTTCCCACCCCCGCACCCCAACTAATTAGCCGGGCAGCCTAACGAGGGCCTGCACTGCAGGTTCCCGCCCCCCCCCCCCCCCCCCCAGCTGGGAAGGGGCCCAGGCAACCAGACCCGGCCCCGCGGCCGCCGAGGTCGGTGACATCGTTTCTCCAGCGCCGGAGTTTATTGGGTGCTCACGGTCGCATGGGAATTGGCTCCCCAAAATGGGCTAAAAAAACCCCCCCGCCCCCCCCCCCGGTTCATCGCCCTCAAAGGGGCCCAGGTGAGGGAATCCAAGATGGCCGCCTTCATGGCGCTGCCCTTTCCAAGATGGCTGCCCAGTCCGCGATGCGCCGCTCGAGCCAAGATGGCCACCGGCTCGCCCGCTCGATGCCGTGGCCGTCTCCTGCTGCTGACCAATCCGAGATGGCTGCCCAAGCACTCCCGGGGGTGGGGGGGGCGGAATCAACCCGGACGTGGCCACCAGCCGCACAAGACGGCCACCGGGGGTCAACCGGCTCGTGGCTACCGCCACCCGCCCTGGCCCCAAGCCAAGGTGGCCGCCCAGCGTGGGGTACTGAGCCAAGATGGCCGCCCAGCTCGGGCGCCAGCTGCCAAGCCAAGATGGCCGCCGGCGAGAAGCTCGTTTTGGCCACCGCTGGTCTCCTTGCCCAGCCCGTTTTGGCCACTGACACTGCCCGACAGGCCAGGATGGCCACCGGCCCCACAAGCCTGCGGTCAAGCGGCCCAAGATGGCCGCCAAGGAGCCAAGCTGGCACGACCACCCCAGTAAGACTGGCCTAGGGCTCCAGTGACGCAACTGGTGTGGGGACCCCGCCCAGTGTGGCCACCGGTCCTCCCGGGGGGCAGCCCAGTATGGGCCCGCCATCCCAACATGGCCGCCGTCATCCCTGCCTGCCCCAAGATGGCCGCCCTCAGTCCGCTCCACCCCAACGCGGATGCCCCCAGCCACTCCAAGCCAAGATGGCCGCCCTCGGCCCACCCCACTCTCCTGCCATGGCCGATCTGTTGCCCTCAGCCCTGCCCGCACGAAGATGGCTGCCTTCGGCCCTGCCCGCCCCAAGATGGCCGTCCTCAGCCCTGCCTGTCCCAAGATGGCCACCCTCGGCCCAGCCAATCGGCCGCCCTCGGCCCAGCCAATCCGCTGCCCTCAGCCCTGCCTGTCGGCAGCCTTCGGCCCAGCCCGCCCCAAGATGGCCGTCCTCAGCCCTGCCCGCCCCAAGATGGCCGCCTTCAGCCCAGCCAATCGGCCGCCCCCGGCCCTGCCCACCCCAAGATGGCCGTCCTCAGCCCTGCCTGTCCCAAGATGGCCGCCCTCAGCCCAGCCAATCGGCCGCCCCGGCCCTGCCCATCCCAAGATGGCCGCCCTTGGCCCAGCCAATCAGCCGCCCCCGGCCATGCCCGCCCCAAGATGGCCGCCCCCGGCCCAGCCAATCATCCAGAGGCGGGGAGAGGCGTCAGGTCCCTTTAATTGGCGGAGGTAATGAGATGCAAATGAGATGCAGGGCAGTGAGGGCGCGCGCGGGCGGATCCTGGGCGGGGTGGTGGCGGCAGCCAATGGGAGGCCGGGGGCGGGGCCGGCTGGATCAGGGCGTGGAGCTGGGGGGGGAGGGAAAACCCGGAATGGATCCCAAGGGATTGGGGGCGGGGCCAAAGCCCGGCCTGGATCCCAAGGGATTGGGGGCGGGGCCAGAGCCCGGACTGGATCCCAAGGGATTGGGGGCGGGGCCAAAGCCCGGCCTGGATCCCAAGGGATTGGGGGCGGGGCCAAAGCCCGGCCTGGATCCCACTCGGGATCAGGGTGGGAGCTAAAACCCGGCCCGGATCCCCCCTGGGATCAAGGCCAGAGTGAAAACCCGGCCCGGATCCCATCCTGGGCTGGGATAGGAGCTAAGACCCGGCCTGGATCCCATCCTGGATTGGGGTTGGAGCCAAAACCCGGCCTGGATCCCACTCAGGATCAAGGTTGGAGCCAAAACCCGGCCTGGATCCCACTGGGGACGGGGGTGGGAGCCAAAACCCGGTGTGGATCCCCCCTGGGATCAAGATCAGAGCCAAAAACCTGGCCCGGATCCCATCCTGGATTGGGGTTGGAGCCAAAACCCGGCCCGGATCCCACTCAGGATCAAGGTTGGAGCCAAAACCCGGCCTGGATCCCGCTGGGGACGGGGGTGGGAGCCAAAACCCGGCCTGGATCCCACTGGGGATGGGGGTGGGAGCCAAAACCTGGCCTGGATCCCATCCTGGGCTGGGATAGGAGCTAAGACCCGGCCTGGATCCCATCCTGGGTTGGGATCAGAGCCAAAACCCGGCCTGGATCCCACTCAGGATCAAGGTTGGAGCCAAAACCCAGCCTGGATCCCATCCTGGATTGGGGTTGGAGCCAAAACCCGGCCTGGATCCCGCTGGGGACGGGGGGTGGGAGCCAAAACCGGGCCTGGATCCCATCCTGAATTGGGGTGGGAGCCAAACCCTGGCCTGGATCCCACTCAGGATCAAGGTTGGAGCCAAACCCCGGCCTGGATCCCACTCAGGATCAAGGTTGGAGCCAAAACCCGGCCCGGATCCCGCTGGGGACGGGGGTGGGAGCCAAAACCGGGCCCGGATCGTGGCGGGGCTTGCTCGGGAGCGGGCGGGGAGCCGGGGCGGGGGGGGGGGTGCGGGGGAGGGGGCTGCTGCGGGGCTCACTCACGGGGCGTCGAGCTGGCGGATCCAGCGGACGGTGCGTCGCCGGGCCTGCTCCCAGGAGAAGAGGGGCCGGTAGCCGAAGCGGCGCTGGGCTTTGTCGGTGCGGACGCTGAAGGGGGTGGAGGCGACGGCCAGGGTGTAGGGGTTGAGGAGGGGGGCGTAGGGGCGCAGGGGCCGCAGCAGCGCCCGCAGCCCCGCGTTCAGGAGGGCCAGGAGGGCCAGGAGGGCGGCGGGGGGCCGGGGCCCCCCCAGGCGCAGCCCGGCGGGCCCCAGCAGCAGCATGTTGAACTCCTCGTAGGCGGCGTAGGGGGAGGCGTCGTAGCAGAAGAACGCTTCCCCCCCCACGGCGGCCGGCCGCTGCCGGGCCGCCCGCGCCGCCAGGACGTGCATCCAGGCCACGTTGCCTGCGGGGAGAGGGGCGGGGGGGGTGGGGGGGGGGGTGGGGGGCGGGGGGGGGGTGTGGGGGGTGCGGGGGGGGTGTGGGTGGGGCAGGGGGGTGTGGGTGGTGTGGGGCAGGGGGGTGTGGGGGGTGTGGGTGGGGTGTGGGGTGGGGGGCAGGGGGGTGTGGGTGGGGTGTGGGGTGGGGCAGGGGGGTGTGGGTGGGGTGGGGGGGGTGTGGGGTGGGGCAGGGGGGTGTGGGGGGTGTGGGGCAGGGGGGTGTGGGGGGTGTGGGTGGGGTGTGGGGTGGGGCAGGGGGGTGTGGGGGGTGTGGGGCAGGGGGGTGTGGGGGGTGTGGGTGGGGTGTGGGGTGGGGGGCAGGGGGGTGTGGGGGGTGTGGGGTGGGGGGCAGGGGGTGTGGGGGGTGTGGGTGGGGTGTGGGTGGGGTGTGGGGTGGGGGGCAGGGGGGTGTGGGTGGGGTGTGGGGAGGGGTGGGGTGTGGGGCAGGGGGGTGTGGGTGGGGTGTGGGGTGTGGGGCAGGGGGGGTGCGGGGGGGTGTGGGGGGGGTGTGGGGGGCGTGGGGTGGGGGGCAGGGGGGTGTGGGTGGGGTGTGGGGGGTGTGGGTGGGGTGTGGGTGGGGTGTGGGGGGGCAGGGGGGTGTGGGGGGGTGGGTGGGGTGTGGGGGGTGTAGGGTGGGGCGGGGGGTGGGGTGGGGCAGGGGGGTGTGGGTGGGGTGTGGGGTGGGGGGCAGGGGGGGTGCGGGGGGGGTGGGGTGGGGGGGCAGGGGGGTGTGGGTGGGGTGTGGGGGGTGTGGGGGGTGTGGGGGGTGTGGGGGATGTGGGGTGGGGCGGGGGGTGGGGTGGGGCAGGGGGGTGTGGGTGGGGGGTGTGGGGGATGTGGGGTGGGGCAGGGGGGTGGGGTGTGGGGCACGGGGGTGTGGGGGGGGGTGGGTGGGGTGTGGGTGGGGCGTGGGATGGGGGGCAGGGGGGTGTGGGGGGTGTGGGGTGGGGCGGGGGGTGGGGTGGGGTAGGGGGGTGTGGGGGGTGTGGGGGGGGTGGGGTGGGGCAGGGGGGTGTGGGTGGGGTGTGGTGGGGGGTGTGGGTGGGGTGTGGGGTAGGGCATGGGATGGGGGGCAGGGGGGTGTGGGTGGGGTGTGGGGGGTGTGGGGTGGGGCAGGGGGGTGTGGGTGGGGTGTGGGGGGTGTTGGGGGGGTGTGGGTGGGGTGGGGGGAGTGGGGTGGGGCATGGGGTGGGATGGGAGTATGGGGTGGGGGGCAGGGGGTGTGGGTGGGGTGTGGGGTGTGGGGCAGCGGGGTGTGAGGGGTGTTGGGGGGTGTGGGGTGGGGCAGGGGGGTGTGGGTGGGGTGTGGGGTGGGGCGTGGGTGGGGGGTGTGGGGTGGGGCAGGGGGGGTGTGAGGGT
>NW_027461450.1:0-25553 GCF_030463565.1 Pelecanus crispus | reverse complement strand
CTTGCGAACGTCCGGCGATTTCTCCCACGCCAAGGGGGCCAGCCCCGAAAGCTGTGGCCGGCCGTCGGCGCCCACTGCCGCCGCTTCCACGGCACCACAGAGCCTGGGGCTGCGGTGTCACCGGTGCCGCCGAGGCCCCGACGTCCGAGGCCCGCTCGGGGCCGTTTTTTGCCCGAAGCCGGCACGGGGCTTGCGAACGTCCGGCGATTTCTCCCACGCCAAGGGGGCCAGCCCCGAAAGCTGTGGCCGGCCCTCGGCGCCCACTGCCGCCGCTTCCCACGGCACCACAGAGCCTGGGGCTGCGGTGTCACCGGTGCCGCCGAGGCCCCGACGTCCGAGGGCCCGCTCGGGGCCGTTTTTTTGCCCGAAGCCGGCACGGGGCTTGCGAACGTTCCGGCCATTTCTCCCACGCCAAGGGGGCCAGCCCCGAAAGCTGTGGCCGGCCCTCGGCGCCCACTGCCGCCGCTTCCACGGCACCACAGAGCCTGGGGCTGCGGGTGTCACCGGTGCCGCCGAGGCCCCGACGTCCGAAGGCCCGCTCGGGGCCGTTTTTTGCCCGAAGCCGGCACGGGGCTTGCGAACGTCCGGGGATTTCTCCCACGCCAAGGGGGCCAGCCCCGAAAGCTGTGGCCGGCCCTCGGCGCCCACTGCCGCCGCTTCCACGGCACCACAGAGCCTGGGGCTGCGGTGTCACCGGTGCCGCCGAGGCCCCGACGTCCGAGGCCGCTCGGGGCCGTTTTTTGCCCGAAGCCGGCACGGGGCTTGCGAACGTCCGGCGATTTCTCCACGCCAAGGGGGCCAGCCCCGAAAGCTGTGGCCAGCCCTCGGCGCCCACTGCCGCCGCTTCCACGGCACCACAGAGCCTGGGGCTGCGGTGGTCACCGGTGCCGCCGAGGCCCCGACGTCCGAGGCCCGCTCGGGGCCGTTTTTTGCCCAAAGCCGGCACGGGGCTTGCGAACGTCCGGCCATTTCTCCCACGCCAAGGGGGCCAGCCCCGAAAGCTGTGGCCAGCCCTCGGCGCCCACTGCCGCCGCTTCCACGGCACCACAGAGCCTGGGGCTGCGGTGTCACCGGTGCCGCCGATGGCCCCGACGTCCGAGGCCCGCTCGGGGCCGTTTTTTGCCCGAAGCCGGCACGGGGCTTGCGAACGTCCGGCCATTTCTCCCACGCCAAGGGGGCCAGCCCCGAAAGCTGTGGCCAGCCCTCGGCGCCCACTGCCGCCGCTTCCACGGCACCACAGAGCCTGGGGCTGCGGTGTCACCGGTGCCGCCGAGGCCCCGACGTCCGAGGCCCGCTCGGGGCCGGTTTTTTTGCCCGAAGCCGGCACGGGGCTTGCGAACGTCCGGCGATTTCTCCCATGCCAAGGGGGCCAGCCCCGAAAGCTGTGGCCGGCCCTCGGCGCCCACTGCCGCCGCTTCCACGGCACCACAGAGCCTGGGGCTGCGGTGTCACCGGTGCCGCCGAGGCCCCGACGTCCGAGGCCCGCTCGGGGCCGTTTTTTGCCCGAAGCCGGCACGGGGCTTGCGAACGTCCGGCCATTTCTCCCACGCCAAGGGGGTGGCCGGCCCTCGGCGCCCACTGCCGCCGCTTCCACGGCACCACAGAGCCTGGGGCTGCGGTGTCACCGGTGCCGCCGAGGCCCCGACGTCCGAGGCCCGCTCGGGGCCGTTTTTTTGCCCGAAGCCGGCACGGGGCTTGCGAACGTCCGGCCATTTCTCCCACGCCAAGGGGGCCAGCCCCGAAAGCTGTGGCCGGCCCTCGGCGCCCACTGCCGCCGCTTCCACGGCACCACAGAGCCTGGGGCTGCGGTGTCACCGGTGCCGCCGAGGGCCCCGACGTCCGAGGCCCGCTCGGGGCCGTTTTTTGCCCGAAGCCGGCACGGGGCTTGCGAACGTCCGGCGATTTCTCCCACGCCAAGGGGGCCAGCCCCGAAAGCTGTGGCCAGCCCTCGGCGCCCACTGCCGCCGCTTCCACGGCACCACAGAGCCTGGGGCTGCGGTGTCACCGGTGCCGCCGAGGCCCCGACGTCCGAGGCCCGCTCGGGGCCGTTTTTTTGCCCGAAGCCGGCACGGGGCTTGCGAACGTCCGGCGATTTCTCCCATGCCAAGGGGGCCAGCCCCGAAAGCTGTGGCCGGCCCTCGGCGCCCACTGCCGCCGCTTCCACGGCACCACAGAGCCTGGGGCTGCGGTGTCACCGGTGCCGCCGAGGCCCCGACGTCCGAGGCCCGCTCGGGGCCGTTTTTTGCCCGAAGCCGGCACGGGGGCTTGCGAACGTCCGGCCCATTTCTCCCACGCCAAGGGGGCCAGCCCCGAAAGCTGTGGCCAGCCCTCGGCGCCCACTGCCGCCGCTTCCACGGCACCACAGAGCCTGGGGCTGCGGTGTCACCGGTGCCGCCGAGGCCCCGACGTCCGAGGCCCGCTCGGGGCCGTTTTTTGCCCAAAGCCGGCACGGGGCTTGCGAACGTCCGGCCATTTCTCCCACGCCAAGGGGGCCAGCCCCGAAAGCTGTGGCCGGCCCTCGGCGCCCACTGCCGCCGCTTCCACGGCACCACAGAGCCTGGGGCTGCGGTGTCACCGGTGCCGCCGAGGCCCCGACGTCCGAGGCCCGCTCGGGGCCGTTTTTTGCCCGGCTAGCCGGCACGGGGCTTGCGAACGTCCGGGGATTTCTCCCACGCCAAGGGGGCCAGCCCCGAAAGCTGTGGCCGGCCCTCGGCGCCCACTGCCGCCGCTTCCACGGCACCACAGAGCCTGGGGGCTGCGGTGTCACCGGTGCCGCCGAGGCCCCGACGTCCGAGGCCCGCTCGGGGCCGTTTTTTGCCCCGAAGCCGGCACGGGGCTTGCGAACGTCCGGCGATTTCTCCCACGCCAAGGGGGCCAGCCCCGAAAGCTGTGGCCAGCCCTCGGCGCCCACTGCCGCCGCTTCCACGGCACCACAGAGCCTGGGGCTGCGGTGTCACCGGTGCCGCCGAGGCCCCGACGTCCGAGGCCCGCTCGGGCCGTTTTTTGCCCGAAGCCGGCACGGGGGCTTGCGAACGTCCGGCGATTTCTCCCACGCCAAGGGGGCCAGCCCCGAAAGCTGTGGCCAGCCCTCGGCGCCCACTGCCGCCGCTTCCACGGCACCACAGAGCCTGGGGCTGCGGTGTCACCGGTGCCGCCGAGGCCCCGACGTCCGAGGCCCGCTCGGGGCCGTTTTTTGCCCGAAGCCGGCACGGGGCTTGCGAACGTCCGGCGATTTCTCCCACGCCAAGGGGGCCAGCCCCGAAAGCTGTGGCCAGCCCTCGGCGCCCACTGCCGCCGCTTCCACGGCACCACAGAGCCTGGGGCTGCGGTGTCCACCGGTGCCGCCGAGGCCCCGACGTCCGAGGCCCGCTCGGGGGCCGTTTTTTGCCCGAAGCCGGCACGGGGCTTGCGAACGTCCGGCGATTTCTCCCACGCCAAGGGGGCCAGCCCCGAAAGCTGTGGCCGGCCGTCGGCGCCCACTGCCGCCGCTTCCACGGCACCACAGAGCCTGGGGCTGCGGTGTCACCGGTGCCGCCGAGGCCCCGACGTCCGAGGCCCGCTCGGGGCCGTTTTTTGCCCGAAGCCGGCACGGGGCTTGCGAACGTCCGGCGATTTCTCCCACGCCAAGGGGGCCAGCCCCGAAAGCTGTGGCCGGCCCTCGGCGCCCACTGCCGCCGCTTCCACGGCACCACAGAGCCTGGGGCTGCGGTGTCACCGGTGCCGCCGAGGCCCCGACGTCCGAGGCCCGCTCGGGGCCGTTTTTTTGCCCGAAGCCGGCACGGGGCTTGCGAACGTCCGGCCATTTCTCCCACGCCAAGGGGGCCAGCCCCGAAAGCTGTGGCCGGCCCTCGGCGCCCACTGCCGCCGCTTCCACGGCACCACAGAGCCTGGGGGCTGCGGTGTCACCGGTGCCGCCGAGGCCCCGACGTCCGAGGCCCGCTCGGGGCCGTTTTTTGCCCGAAGCCGGCACGGGGCTTGCGAACGTCCGGGGATTTCTCCCACGCCAAGGGGGCCAGCCCCGAAAGCTGTGGCCGGCCCTCGGCGCCCACTGCCGCCGCTTCCACGGCACCACAGAGCCTGGGGCTGCGGTGTCACCGGTGCCGCCGAGGCCCCCGACGTCCGAGGCCCGCTCGGGGCCGTTTTTTGCCCGAAGCCGGCACGGGGCTTGCGAACGTCCGGCGATTTCTCCCACGCCAAGGGGGCCAGCCCCGAAAGCTGTGGCCAGCCCTCGGCGCCCACTGCCGCCGCTTCCACGGCACCACAGAGCCTGGGGCTGCGGGTGTCACCGGTGCCGCCGAGGCCCCGACGTCCGAGGCCCGCTCGGGGCCGTTTTTTGCCCAAAGCCGGCACGGGGCTTGCGAACGTCCGGCCATTTCTCCCACGCCAAGGGGGCCAGCCCCGAAAGCTGTGGCCAGCCCTCGGCGCCCACTGCCGCCGCTTCCACGGCACCACAGAGCCTGGGGCTGCGGTGTCACCGGTGCCGCCGAGGGCCCCGACGTCCGAGGCCCGCTCGGGGCCGTTTTTTGCCCGAAGCCGGCACGGGGCTTGCGAACGTCCGGCCATTTCTCCCACGCCAAGGGGGCCAGCCCCGAAAGCTGTGGCCAGCCCTCGGCGCCCACTGCCGCCGCTTCCACGGCACCACAGAGCCTGGGGCTGCGGTGTCACCGGTGCCGCCGAGGCCCCGACGTCCGAGGCCCGCTCGGGGCCGTTTTTTGCCCGAAGCCGGCACGGGGGCTTGCGAACGTCCGGCGATTTCTCCCATGCCAAGGGGGCCAGCCCCGAAAGCTGTGGCCGGCCCTCGGCGCCCACTGCCGCCGCTTCCACGGCACCACAGAGCCTGGGGCTGCGGTGTCACCGGTGCCGCCGAGGGCCCCGACGTCCGAGGCCCGCTCGGGGCCGTTTTTTGCCCGAAGCCGGCACGGGGCTTGCGAACGTCCGGCCATTTCTCCCACGCCAAGGGGGCCAGCCCCGAAAGCTGTGGCCGGCCCTCGGCGCCCACTGCCGCCGCTTCCACGGCACCACAGAGCCTGGGGCTGCGGTGTCACCGGTGCCGCCGAGGGCCCCGACGTCCGAGGCCCGCTCGGGGCCGTTTTTTGCCCGAAGCCGGCACGGGGCTTGCGAACGTCCGGCGATTTCTCCCCACGCCAAGGGGGCCAGCCCCGAAAGCTGTGGCCGGCCCTCGGCGCCCACTGCCGCCGCTTCCACGGCACCACAGAGCCTGGGGCTGCGGTGTCACCGGTGCCGCCGAGGGCCCCGACGTCCGAGGCCCGCTCGGGGCCGTTTTTTGCCCGAAGCCGGCACGGGGCTTGCGAACGTCCGGCGATTTCTCCCACGCCAAGGGGGCCAGCCCCGAAAGCTGTGGCCAGCCCTCGGCGCCCACTGCCGCCGCTTCCACGGCACCACAGAGCCTGGGGCTGCGGTGTCACCGGTGCCGCCGAGGCCCCGACGTCCGAGGGCCCGCTCGGGGGCCGTTTTTTGCCCGAAGCCGGCACGGGGCTTGCGAACGTCCGGCGATTTCTCCCATGCCAAGGGGGCCAGCCCCGAAAGCTGTGGCCGGCCCCTCGGCGCCCACTGCCGCCGCTTCCACGGCACCACAGAGCCTGGGGCTGCGGTGTCACCGGTGCCGCCGAGGCCCCGACGTCCGAGGCCCGCTCGGGGCCGTTTTTTTGCCCGAAGCCGGCACGGGGCTTGCGAAACGTCCGGCCATTTCTCCCACGCCAAGGGGGCCAGCCCCGAAAGCTGTGGCCGGCCCTCGGCGCCCACTGCCGCCGCTTCCACGGCACCACAGAGCCTGGGGCTGCGGTGTCACCGGTGCCGCCGAGGCCCCGACGTCCGAGGCCCGCTCGGGGCCGTTTTTTGCCCGAAGCCGGCACGGGGCTTGCGAACGTCCGGCCATTTCTCCCACGCCAAGGGGGCCAGCCCTGAAAGCTGTGGCCGGCCCTCGGCGCCCACTGCCGCCGCTTCCACGGCACCACAGAGCCTGGGGCTGCGGTGTCACCGGTGCCGCCGAGGCCCCGACGTCCGAGGCCCGCTCGGGGCCGTTTTTTGCCCGAAGCCGGCACGGGGCTTGCGAACGTCCGGCGATTTCTCCCACGCCAAGGGGGCCAGCCCCGAAAGCTGTGGCCAGCCCTCGGCGCCCACTGCCGCCGCTTCCACGGCACCACAGAGCCTGGGGCTGCGGTGTCACCGGTGCCGCCGAGGGCCCCGACGTCCGAGGCCCGCTCGGGGCCGTTTTTTTGCCCGAAGCCGGCACGGGGCTTGCGAACGTCCGGCGATTTCTCCCACGCCAAGGGGGCCAGCCCCGAAAGCTGTGGCCAGCCCTCGGCGCCCACTGCCGCCGCTTCCACGGCACCACAGAGCCTGGGGCTGCGGTGTCACCGGTGCCGCCGAGGGCCCCGACGTCCGAGGCCCGCTCGGGGCCGTTTTTTGCCCGAAGCCGGCACGGGGCTTGCGAACGTCCGGGGATTTCTCCCACGCCAAGGGGGCCAGCCCCGAAAGCTGTGGCCGGCCCTCGGCGCCCACTGCCACCGCTTCCACGGCACCACAGAGCCTGGGGCTGCGGTGTCACCGGTGCCGCCGAGGCCCCGACGTCCGAGGCCCGCTCGGGGCCGTTTTTTGCCCGAAGCCGGCACGGGGCTTGCGAACGTCCGGGGATTTCTCCCACGCCAAGGGGGCCAGCCCCGAAAGCTGTGGCCAGCCCTCGGCGCCCACTGCCGCCGCTTCCACGGCACCACAGAGCCTGGGGCTGCGGGTGTCACCGGGTGCCGCCGAGGCCCCGACGTCCGAGGCCCGCTCGGGGGCCGTTTTTTGCCCGAAGCCGGCACGGGGCTTGCGAACGTCCGGCGATTTCTCCCACGCCAAGGGGGCCAGCCCCGAAAGCTGTGGCCAGCCCTCGGCGCCCACTGCCGCCGCTTCCACGGCACCACAGAGCCTGGGGCTGCGGTGTCACCGGTGCCGCCGAGGCCCCGACGTCCGAGGCCCGCTCGGGGCCGTTTTTTGCCCGAAGCCGGCACGGGGCTTGCGAACGTCCGGCGATTTCTCCCACGCCAAGGGGGCCAGCCCCGAAAGCTGTGGCCGGCCCTCGGCGCCCACTGCCGCCGCTTCCACGGCACCACAGAGCCTGGGGCTGCGGTGTCACCGGTGCCGCCGAGGCCCCGACGTCCGAGGCCCGCTCGGGGCCGTTTTTTGCCCGAAGCCGGCACGGGGCTTGCGAACGTCCGGCGATTTCTCCCACGCCAAGGGGGCCAGCCCCGAAAGCTGTGGCCAGCCCTCGGCGCCCACTGCCGCCGCTTCCACGGCACCACAGAGCCTGGGGCTGCGGTGTCACCGGTGCCGCCGAGGCCCCGACGTCCGAGGCCCGCTCGGGGCCGTTTTTTGCCCGAAGCCGGCACGGGGCTTGCGAACGTCCGGCGATTTCTCCCACGCCAAGGGGGCCAGCCCCGAAAGCTGTGGCCGGCCGTCGGCGCCCACTGCCGCCGCTTCCACGGCACCACAGAGCCTGGGGCTGCGGTGTCACCGGTGCCGCCGAGGCCCCGACGTCCGAGGCCCGCTCGGGGCCGTTTTTTGCCCGAAGCCGGCACGGGGCTTGCGAACGTCCGGCCATTTCTCCCACGCCAAGGGGGCCAGCCCCGAAAGCTGTGGCCGGCCCTCGGCGCCCACTGCCGCCGCTTCCACGGCACCACAGAGCCCTGGGGCTGCGGTGTCACCGGTGCCGCCGAGGCCCCCGACGTCCGAGGCCCGCTCGGGGGCCGTTTTTTGCCCGAAGCCGGCACGGGGCTTGCGAACGTCCGGCCATTTCTCCCACGCCAAGGGGGCCAGCCCCGAAAGCTGTGGCCGGCCCTCGGCGCCCACTGCCGCCGCTTCCACGGCACCACAGAGCCTGGGGCTGCGGTGTCACCGGTGCCGCCGAGGCCCCGACGTCCGAGGCCCGCTCGGGGCCGTTTTTTGCCCGAAGCCGGCACGGGGCTTGCGAACGTCCGGGGGATTTCTCCCACGCCAAGGGGGCCAGCCCCGAAAGCTGTGGCCGGCCCTCGGCGCCCACTGCCGCCGCTTCCACGGCACCACAGAGCCTGGGGCTGCGGTGTCACCGGTGCCGCCGAGGCCCCGACGTCCGAGGCCCGCTCGGGGCCGTTTTTTGCCCGAAGCCGGCACGGGGCTTGCGAACGTCCGGCCATTTCTCCCCACGCCAAGGGGGCCAGCCCGAAAGCTGTGGCCAGCCCTCGGCGCCCACTGCCGCCGCTTCCACGGCACCACAGAGCCTGGGGCTGCGGTGTCACCGGTGCCGCCGAGGCCCCGACGTCCGAGGCCCGCTCGGGGCCGTTTTTTGCCCAAAGCCGGCACGGGGCTTGCGAACGTCCGGCCATTTCTCCCACGCCAAGGGGGCCAGCCCCGAAAGCTGTGGCCGGCCCTCGGCGCCCACTGCCGCCGCTTCCACGGCACCACAGAGCCTGGGGCTGCGGTGTCACCGGTGCCGCCGAGGCCCCGACGTCCGAGGCCCGCTCGGGGGCCGTTTTTTGCCCGAAGCCGGCACGGGGCTTGCGAACGTCCGGGGATTTCTCCCACGCCAAGGGGGCCAGCCCCGAAAGCTGTGGCCGGCCCTCGGCGCCCACTGCCGCCGCTTCCACGGCACCACAGAGCCTGGGGCTGCGGTGTCACCGGTGCCGCCGAGGGCCCCGACGTCCGAGGCCCGCTCGGGGCCGTTTTTTTGCCCGAAGCCGGCACGGGGCTTGCGAACGTCCGGCGATTTCTCCCACGCCAAGGGGGCCAGCCCCGAAAGCTGTGGCCAGCCCTCGGCGCCCACTGCCGCCGCTTCCACGGCACCACAGAGCCTGGGGCTGCGGTGTCACCGGTGCCGCCGAGGCCCCGACGTCCGAGGCCCGCTCGGGGCCGTTTTTTGCCCGAAGCCGGCACGGGGCTTGCGAACGTCCGGCGATTTCTCCCACGCCAAGGGGGCCAGCCCCGAAAGCTGTGGCCAGCCCTCGGCGCCCACTGCCGCCGCTTCCACGGCACCACAGAGCCTGGGGCTGCGGTGTCACCGGTGCCGCCGAGGGCCCCGACGTCCGAGGCCCGCTCGGGGCCGTTTTTTGCCCGAAGCCGGCACGGGGCTTGCGAACGTCCGGCGATTTCTCCCACGCCAAGGGGGCCAGCCCCGAAAGCTGTGGCCAGCCCTCGGCGCCCACTGCCGCCGCTTCCACGGCACCACAGAGCCTGGGGCTGCGGTGTCACCGGTGCCGCCGAGGCCCCGACGTCCGAGGCCCGCTCGGGGCCGTTTTTTGCCCGAAGCCGGCACGGGGCTTGCGAACGTCCGGCGATTTCTCCCACGCCAAGGGGGCCAGCCCCGAAAGCTGTGGCCGGCCGTCGGCGCCCACTGCCGCCGCTTCCACTTCCACGGCACCACAGAGCCTGGGGCTGCGGTGTCACCGGTGCCGCCGAGGCCCCGACGTCCGAGGCCCGCTCGGGGCCGTTTTTTGCCCGAAGCCGGCACGGGGCTTGCGAACGTCCGGCGATTTCTCCCACGCCAAGGGGGCCAGCCCCGAAAGCTGTGGCCGGCCCTCGGCGCCCACTGCCGCCGCTTCCACGGCACCACAGAGCCTGGGGCTGCGGTGTCACCGGTGCCGCCGAGGCCCCGACGTCCGAGGCCCGCTCGGGGCCGTTTTTTGCCCGAAGCCGGCACGGGGCTTGCGAACGTCCGGCCATTTCTCCCACGCCAAGGGGGCCAGCCCCGAAAGCTGTGGCCGGCCCTCGGCGCCCACTGCCGCCGCTTCCACGGCACCACAGAGCCTGGGGCTGCGGTGTCACCGGTGCCGCCGAGGCCCCGACGTCCGAGGCCCGCTCGGGGCCGTTTTTTGCCCGAAGCCGGCACGGGGCTTGCGAACGTCCGGGGATTTCTCCCACGCCAAGGGGGCCAGCCCCGAAAGCTGTGGCCGGCCCTCGGCGCCCACTGCCGCCGCTTCCACGGCACCACAGAGCCTGGGGCTGCGGTGTCACCGGTGCCGCCGAGGCCCCGACGTCCGAGGCCCGCTCGGGGCCGTTTTTTGCCCGAAGCCGGCACGGGGCTTGCGAACGTCCGGCCATTTCTCCCACGCCAAGGGGGCCAGCCCCGAAAGCTGTGGCCGGCCCTCGGCGCCCACTGCCGCCGCTTCCACGGCACCACAGAGCCTGGGGCTGCGGTGTCACCGGTGCCGCCGAGGCCCCGACGTCCGAGGCCCGCTCGGGGCCGTTTTTTGCCCAAAGCCGGCACGGGGCTTGCGAACGTCCGGCCATTTCTCCCACGCCAAGGGGGCCAGCCCCGAAAGCTGTGGCCGGCCCTCGGCGCCCACTGCCGCCACTTCCACGGCACCACAGAGCCTGGGGCTGCGGTGTCACCGGTGCCGCCGAGGCCCCGACGTCCGAGGCCCGCTCGGGGCCGTTTTTTGCCCGAAGCCGGCACGGGGCTTGCGAACGTCCGGCGATTTCTCCCACGCCAAGGGGGCCAGCCCCGAAAGCTGTGGCCGGCCCTCGGCGCCCACTGCCGCCGCTTCCACGGCACCACAGAGCCTGGGGCTGCGGTGTCACCGGTGCCGCCGAGGCCCCGACGTCCGAGGCCCGCTCGGGGCCGTTTTTTGCCCGAAGCCGGCACGGGGCTTGCGAACGTCCGGCCATTTCTCCCACGCCAAGGGGGCCAGCCCCGAAAGCTGTGGCCGGCCCTCGGCGCCCACTGCCGCCGCTTCCACGGCACCACAGAGCCTGGGGCTGCGGTGTCACCGGTGCCGCCGAGGCCCCGACGTCCGAGGCCCGCTCGGGGCCGTTTTTTGCCCGAAGCCGGCACGGGGCTTGCGAACGTCCGGCCATTTCTCCCACGCCAAGGGGGCCAGCCCCGAAAGCTGTGGCCAGCCCTCGGCGCCCACTGCCGCCGCTTCCACGGCACCACAGAGCCTGGGGCTGCGGTGTCACCGGTGCCGCCGAGGCCCCGACGTCCGAGGCCCGCTCGGGGCCGTTTTTTGCCCGAAGCCGGCACGGGGCTTGCGAACGTCCGGCCATTTCTCCCACGCCAAGGGGGCCAGCCCCGAAAGCTGTGGCCGGCCCTCGGCGCCCACTGCCGCCGCTTCCACGGCACCACAGAGCCTGGGGCTGCGGTGTCACCGGTGCCGCCGAGGCCCCGACGTCCGAGGCCCGCTCGGGGCCGTTTTTTGCCCGAAGCCGGCACGGGGCTTGCGAACGTCCGGCCATTTCTCCCACGCCAAGGGGGCCAGCCCTGAAAGCTGTGGCCAGCCCTCGGCGCCCACTGCCGCCGCTTCCACGGCACCACAGAGCCTGGGGCTGCGGTGTCACCGGTGCCGCCGAGGCCCCGACGTCCGAGGCCCGCTCGGGGCCGTTTTTTGCCCGAAGCCGGCACGGGGCTTGCGAACGTCCGGCCATTTCTCCCACGCCAAGGGGGCCAGCCCCGAAAGCTGTGGCCGGCCCTCGGCGCCCACTGCCGCCGCTTCCACGGCACCACAGAGCCTGGGGCTGCGGTGTCACCGGTGCCGCCGAGGCCCCGACGTCCGAGGCCCGCTCGGGGCCGTTTTTTGCCCGAAGCCGGCACGGGGCTTGCGAACGTCCGGCCATTTCTCCCACGCCAAGGGGGCCAGCCCCGAAAGCTGTGGCCGGCCCTCGGCGCCCACTGCCGCCGCTTCCACGGCACCACAGAGCCTGGGGCTGCGGTGTCACCGGTGCCGCCGAGGCCCCGACGTCCGAGGCCCGCTCGGGGCCGTTTTTTTGCCCGAAGCCGGCACGGGGCTTGCGAACGTCCGGCCATTTCTCCCACGCCAAGGGGGCCAGCCCCGAAAGCTGTGGCCGGCCCTCGGCGCCCACTGCCGCCGCTTCCACGGCACCACAGAGCCTGGGGCTGCGGTGTCACCGGTGCCGCCGAGGCCCCGACGTCCGAGGCCCGCTCGGGGCCGTTTTTTGCCCAAAGCCGGCACGGGGCTTGCGAACGTCCGGCCATTTCTCCCACGCCAAGGGGGCCAGCCCCGAAAGCTGTGGCCAGCCCTCGGCGCCCACTGCCGCCGCTTCCACGGCACCACAGAGCCTGGGGCTGCGGTGTCACCGGTGCCGCCGAGGCCCCGACGTCCGAGGCCCGCTCGGGGCCGTTTTTTGCCCAAAGCCGGCACGGGGCTTGCGAACGTCCGGCCATTTCTCCCACGCCAAGGGGGCCAGCCCCGAAAGCTGTGGCCGGCCCTCGGCGCCCACTGCCGCCGCTTCCACGGCACCACAGAGCCTGGGGCTGCGGTGTCACCGGTGCCGCCGAGGCCCCGACGTCCGAGGCCCGCTCGGGGCCGTTTTTTGCCCGAAGCCGGCACGGGGCTTGCGAACGTCCGGCGATTTCTCCCACGCCAAGGGGGCCAGCCCCGAAAGCTGTGGCCGGCCCTCGGCGCCCACTGCCGCCGCTTCCACGGCACCACAGAGCCTGGGGCTGCGGTGTCACCGGTGCCGCCGAGGCCCCGACGTCCGAGGCCCGCTCGGGGCCGTTTTTTGCCCGAAGCCGGCACGGGGCTTGCGAACGTCCGGCCATTTCTCCCACGCCAAGGGGGCCAGCCCCGAAAGCTGTGGCCGGCCCTCGGCGCCCACTGCCGCCGCTTCCACGGCACCACAGAGCCTGGGGCTGCGGTGTCACCGGTGCCGCCGAGGCCCCGACGTCCGAGGCCCGCTCGGGGCCGTTTTTTGCCCGAAGCCGGCACGGGGCTTGCGAACGTCCGGCCATTTCTCCCACGCCAAGGGGGCCAGCCCCGAAAGCTGTGGCCAGCCCTCGGCGCCCACTGCCGCCGCTTCCACGGCACCACAGAGCCTGGGGCTGCGGTGTCACCGGTGCCGCCGAGGCCCCGACGTCCGAGGCCCGCTCGGGGCCGTTTTTTGCCCGAAGCCGGCACGGGGCTTGCGAACGTCCGGCGATTTCTCCCACGCCAAGGGGGCCAGCCCCGAAAGCTGTGGCCGGCCCTCGGCGCCCACTGCCGCCGCTTCCACGGCACCACAGAGCCTGGGGCTGCGGTGTCACCGGTGCCGCCGAGGCCCCGACGTCCGAGGCCCGCTCGGGGCCGTTTTTTGCCCGAAGCCGGCACGGGGCTTGCGAACGTCCGGCGATTTCTCCCATGCCAAGGGGGCCAGCCCCGAAAGCTGTGGCCGGCCCTCGGCGCCCACTGCCGCCGCTTCCACGGCACCACAGAGCCTGGGGCTGCGGTGTCACCGGTGCCGCCGAGGCCCCGACGTCCGAGGCCCGCTCGGGGCCGTTTTTTGCCCGAAGCCGGCACGGGGCTTGCGAACGTCCGGCCATTTCTCCCACGCCAAGGGGGCCAGCCCCGAAAGCTGTGGCCGGCCCTCGGCGCCCACTGCCGCCGCTTCCACGGCACCACAGAGCCTGGGGCTGCGGTGTCACCGGTGCCGCCGAGGCCCCGACGTCCGAGGCCCGCTCGGGGCCGTTTTTTGCCCGAAGCCGGCACGGGGCTTGCGAACGTCCGGGGATTTCTCCCACGCCAAGGGGGCCAGCCCCGAAAGCTGTGGCCGGCCCTCGGCGCCCACTGCCGCCGCTTCCACGGCACCACAGAGCCTGGGGCTGCGGTGTCACCGGTGCCGCCGAGGCCCCGACGTCCGAGGCCCGCTCGGGGCCGTTTTTTGCCCGAAGCCGGCACGGGGCTTGCGAACGTCCGGCCATTTCTCCCACGCCAAGGGGGCCAGCCCCGAAAGCTGTGGCCAGCCCTCGGCGCCCACTGCCGCCGCTTCCACGGCACCACAGAGCCTGGGGCTGCGGTGTCACCGGTGCCGCCGAGGCCCCGACGTCCGAGGCCCGCTCGGGGCCGTTTTTTGCCCAAAGCCGGCACGGGGCTTGCGAACGTCCGGCCATTTCTCCCACGCCAAGGGGGCCAGCCCCGAAAGCTGTGGCCAGCCCTCGGCGCCCACTGCCGCCGCTTCCACGGCACCACAGAGCCTGGGGCTGCGGTGTCACCGGTGCCACCGAGGCCCCGACGTCCGAGGCCCGCTCGGGGCCGTTTTTTGCCCGAAGCCGGCACGGGGCTTGCGAACGTCCGGCCATTTCTCCCACGCCAAGGGGGCCAGCCCCGAAAGCTGTGGCCGGCCCTCGGCGCCCACTGCCGCCGCTTCCACGGCACCACAGAGCCTGGGGCTGCGGTGTCACCGGTGCCGCCGAGGCCCCGACGTCCGAGGCCCGCTCGGGGCCGTTTTTTGCCCGAAGCCGGCACGGGGCTTGCGAACGTCCGGCAATTTCTCCCACGCCAAGGGGGCCAGCCCCGAAAGCTGTGGCCAGCCCTCGGCGCCCACTGCCGCCGCTTCCACGGCACCACAGAGCCTGGGGCTGCGGTGTCACCGGTGCCGCCGAGGCCCCGACGTCCGAGGCCCGCTTGGGGCCGTTTTTTGCCCAAAGCCGGCACGGGGCTTGCGAACGTCCGGCCATTTCTCCCACGCCAAGGGGGCCAGCCCCGAAAGCTGTGGCCAGCCCTCGGCGCCCACTGCCGCCGCTTCCACGGCACCACAGAGCCTGGGGCTGCGGTGTCACCGGTGCCGCCGAGGCCCCGACGTCCGAGGCCCGCTCGGGGCCGTTTTTTGCCCGAAGCCGGCACGGGGCTTGCGAACGTCCGGCAATTTCTCCCACGCCAAGGGGGCCAGCCCCGAAAGCTGTGGCCAGCCCTCGGCGCCCACTGCCGCCGCTTCCACGGCACCACAGAGCCTGGGGCTGCGGTGTCACCGGTGCCGCCGAGGCCCCGACGTCCGAGGCCCGCTCGGGGCCGTTTTTTGCCCGAAGCCGGCACGGGGCTTGCGAACGTCCGGCGATTTCTCCCATGCCAAGGGGGCCAGCCCCGAAAGCTGTGGCCGGCCCTCGGCGCCCACTGCCGCCGCTTCCACGGCACCACAGAGCCTGGGGCTGCGGTGTCACCGGTGCCGCCGAGGCCCCGACGTCCGAGGCCCGCTCGGGGCCGTTTTTTGCCCGAAGCCGGCACGGGGCTTGCGAACGTCCGGCCATTTCTCCCACGCCAAGGGGGCCAGCCCCGAAAGCTGTGGCCGGCCCTCGGCGCCCACTGCCGCCGCTTCCACGGCACCACAGAGCCTGGGGCTGCGGTGTCACCGGTGCCGCCGAGGCCCCGACGTCCGAGGCCCGCTCGGGGCCGTTTTTTGCCCGAAGCCGGCACGGGGCTTGCGAACGTCCGGCCATTTCTCCCACGCCAAGGGGGCCAGCCCCGAAAGCTGTGGCCGGCCCTCGGCGCCCACTGCCGCCGCTTCCACGGCACCACAGAGCCTGGGGCTGCGGTGTCACCGGTGCCGCCGAGGCCCCGACGTCCGAGGCCCGCTCGGGGCCGTTTTTTGCCCGAAGCCGGCACGGGGCTTGCGAACGTCCGGCCATTTCTCCCACGCCAAGGGGGCCAGCCCCGAAAGCTGTGGCCAGCCCTCGGCGCCCACTGCCGCCGCTTCCACGGCACCACAGAGCCTGGGGCTGCGGTGTCACCGGTGCCGCCGAGGCCCCGACGTCCGAGGCCCGCTCGGGGCCGTTTTTTGCCCGAAGCCGGCACGGGGCTTGCGAACGTCCGGCGATTTCTCCCATGCCAAGGGGGCCAGCCCCGAAAGCTGTGGCCGGCCCTCGGCGCCCACTGCCGCCGCTTCCACGGCACCACAGAGCCTGGGGCTGCGGTGTCACCGGTGCCGCCGAGGCCCCGACGTCCGAGGCCCGCTCGGGGCCGTTTTTTGCCCGAAGCCGGCACGGGGCTTGCGAACGTCCGGCCATTTCTCCCACGCCAAGGGGGCCAGCCCCGAAAGCTGTGGCCGGCCCTCGGCGCCCACTGCCGCCGCTTCCACGGCACCACAGAGCCTGGGGCTGCGGTGTCACCGGTGCCGCCGAGGCCCCGACGTCCGAGGCCCGCTCGGGGCCGTTTTTTGCCCGAAGCCGGCACGGGGCTTGCGAACGTCCGGCCATTTCTCCCACGCCAAGGGGGCCAGCCCCGAAAGCTGTGGCCGGCCCTCGGCGCCCACTGCCGCCGCTTCCACGGCACCACAGAGCCTGGGGCTGCGGTGTCACCGGTGCCGCCGAGGCCCCGACGTCCGAGGCCCGCTCGGGGCCGTTTTTTGCCCGAAGCCGGCACGGGGCTTGCGAACGTCCGGCCATTTCTCCCACGCCAAGGGGGCCAGCCCCGAAAGCTGTGGCCAGCCCTCGGCGCCCACTGCCGCCGCTTCCACGGCACCACAGAGCCTGGGGCTGCGGTGTCACCGGTGCCGCCGAGGCCCCGACGTCCGAGGCCCGCTCGGGGCCGTTTTTTGCCCAAAGCCGGCACGGGGCTTGCGAACGTCCGGCCATTTCTCCCACGCCAAGGGGGCCAGCCCCGAAAGCTGTGGCCAGCCCTCGGCGCCCACTGCCGCCGCTTCCACGGCACCACAGAGCCTGGGCTGCGGTGTCACCGGTGCCGCCGAGGCCCCGACGTCCGAGGCCCGCTCGGGGCCGTTTTTTGCCCGAAGCCGGCACGGGGCTTGCGAACGTCCGGCCATTTCTCCCACGCCAAGGGGGCCAGCCCCGAAAGCTGTGGCCAGCCCTCGGCGCCCACTGCCGCCGCTTCCACGCACCACAGAGCCTGGGGCTGCGGTGTCACCGGTGCCGCCGAGGCCCCGACGTCCGAGGCCCGCTCGGGGCCGTTTTTTGCCCGAAGCCGGCACGGGGCTTGCGAACGTCCGGCGATTTCTCCCATGCCAAGGGGGCCAGCCCCGAAAGCTGTGGCCGGCCCTCGGCGCCCACTGCCGCCGCTTCCACGGCACCACAGAGCCTGGGGCTGCGGTGTCACCGGTGCCGCCGAGGCCCCGACGTCCGAGGCCCGCTCGGGGCCGTTTTTTGCCCGAAGCCGCACGGGGCTTGCGAACGTCCGGCCATTTCTCCACGCCAAGGGGGCCAGCCCCGAAAGCTGTGGCCGGCCCTCGGCGCCCACTGCCGCCGCTTCCACGGCACCACAGAGCCTGGGGCTGCGGTGTCACCGGTGCCGCCGAGGCCCCCGACGTCCGAGGCCCGCTCGGGGCCGTTTTTTGCCCGAAGCCGGCACGGGGCTTGCGAACGTCCGGCCATTTCTCCCACGCCAAGGGGGCCAGCCCCGAAAGCTGTGGCCGGCCCTCGGCGCCCACTGCCGCCGCTTCCACGGCACCACAGAGCCTGGGGCTGCGGTGTCACCGGTGCCGCCGAGGCCCCGACGTCCGAGGCCCGCTCGGGGCCGTTTTTTGCCCGAAGCCGGCACGGGGCTTGCGAACGTCCGGCAATTTCTCCCACGCCAAGGGGGCCAGCCCCGAAAGCTGTGGCCAGCCCTCGGCGCCCACTGCCGCCGCTTCCACGGCACCACAGAGCCTGGGGCTGCGGTGTCACCGGTGCCGCCGAGGCCCCGACGTCCGAGGCCCGCTCGGGGCCGTTTTTTGCCCGAAGCCGGCACGGGGCTTGCGAACGTCCGGCCATTTCTCCCACGCCAAGGGGGCCAGCCCCGAAAGCTGTGGCCAGCCCTCGGCGCCCACTGCCGCCGCTTCCACGGCACCACAGAGCCTGGGGCTGCGGTGTCACCGGTGCCGCCGAGGCCCCGACGTCCGAGGCCCGCTCGGGGCCGTTTTTTGCCCGAAGCCGGCACGGGGCTTGCGAACGTCCGGCAATTTCTCCCACGCCAAGGGGGCCAGCCCGAAAGCTGTGGCCAGCCTCGGCGCCCACTGCCGCCGCTTCCACGGCACCACAGAGCCTGGGGCTGCGGTGTCACCGGTGCCGCCGAGGGCCCCGACGTCCGAGGCCCGCTCGGGGCCGTTTTTTGCCCGAAGCCGGCACGGGGCTTGCGAACGTCCGGCCATTTCTCCCACGCCAAGGGGGCCAGCCCCGAAAGCTGTGGCCAGCCCTCGGCGCCCACTGCCGCCGCTTCCACGGCACCACAGAGCCTGGGGCTGCGGTGTCACCGGTGCCGCCGAGGCCCCGACGTCCGAGGCCCGCTCGGGGCCGTTTTTTGCCCGAAGCCGGCACGGGGCTTGCGAACGTCCGGCGATTTCTCCCAAGCCAAGGGGGCCAGCCCCGAAAGCTGTGGCCGGCCCTCGGCGCCCACTGCCGCCGCTTCCACGGCACCACAGAGCCTGGGGCTGCGGTGTCACCGGTGCCGCCGAGGCCCCGACGTCCGAGGCCCGCTCGGGGCCGTTTTTTGCCCGAAGCCGGCACGGGGCTTGCGAACGTCCGGCCATTTCTCCCACGCCAAGGGGGCCAGCCCCGAAAGCTGTGGCCGGCCCTCGGCGCCCACTTGCCGCCGCTTCCACGGCACCACAGAGCCTGGGGCTGCGGTGTCACCGGTGCCGCCGAGGCCCCGACGTCCGAGGCCCGCTCGGGGCCGTTTTTTGCCCGAAGCCGGCACGGGGCTTGCGAACGTCCGGCCATTTCTCCCACGCCAAGGGGGCCAGCCCCGAAAGCTGTGGCCGGCCCTCGGCGCCCACTGCCGCCGCTTCCACGGCACCACAGAGCCTGGGGCTGCGGTGTCACCGGTGCCGCCGAGGCCCCGACGTCCGAGGCCCGCTCGGGGCCGTTTTTTGCCCGAAGCCGGCACGGGGCTTGCGAACGTCCGGCCATTTCTCCCACGCCAAGGGGGCCAGCCCCGAAAGCTGTGGCCAGCCCTCGGCGCCCACTGCCGCCGCTTCCACGGCACCACAGAGCCTGGGCTGCGGTGTCACCGGTGCCGCCGAGGCCCCGACGTCCGAGGCCCGCTCGGGGCCGTTTTTTTGCCCGAAGCCGGCACGGGGCTTGCGAACGTCCGGCGATTTCTCCCATGCCAAGGGGGCCAGCCCCGAAAGCTGTGGCCGGCCCTCGGCGCCCACTGCCGCCGCTTCCACGGCACCACAGAGCCTGGGGCTGCGGTGTCACCGGTGCCGCCGAGGCCCCGACGTCCGAGGCCCGCTCGGGGCCGTTTTTTGCCCGAAGCCGGCACGGGGCTTGCGAACGTCCGGCGATTTCTCCCACGCCAAGGGGGCCAGCCCCGAAAGCTGTGGCCGGCCCTCGGCGCCCACTGCCGCCGCTTCCACGGCACCACAGAGCCTGGGGCTGCGGTGTCACCGGTGCCGCCGAGGCCCCGACGTCCGAGGCCCGCTCGGGGCCGTTTTTTGCCCGAAGCCGGCACGGGGCTTGCGAACGTCCGGCCATTTCTCCCACGCCAAGGGGCCAGCCCCGAAAGCTGTGGCCGGCCCTCGGCGCCCACTGCCGCCGCTTCCACGGCACCACAGAGCCTGGGGCTGCGGTGTCACCGGTGCCGCCGAGGCCCCGACGTCCGAGGCCCGCTCGGGGCCGTTTTTTGCCCGAAGCCGGCACGGGGCTTGCGAACGTCCGGCGATTTCTCTCCCACGCCAAGGGGGCCAGCCCCGAAAGCTGTGGCCAGCCCTCGGCGCCCACTGCCGCCGCTTCCACGGCACCACAGAGCCTGGGGCTGCGGTGTCACCGGTGCCGCCGAGGCCCCGACGTCCGAGGCCCGCTCGGGGCCGTTTTTTTGCCCAAAGCCGGCACGGGGCTTGCGAACGTCCGGCCATTTCTCCACGCCAAGGGGGCCAGCCCCGAAGCTGTGGCCAGCCCTCGGCGCCCACTGCCGCCGCTTCCACGGCACCACAGAGCCTGGGGCTGCGGTGTCACCGGTGCCGCCGAGGCCCCGACGTCCGAGGCCCGCTCGGGCCGTTTTTTGCCCGAAGCCGGCACGGGGCTTGCGAACGTCCGGGGATTTCTCCCACGCCAAGGGGGCCAGCCCCGAAAGCTGTGGCCAGCCCTCGGCGCCCACTGCCGCCGCTTCCACGGCACCACAGAGCCTGGGGCTGCGGTGTCACCGGTGCCGCCGAGGCCCCGACGTCCGAGGCCCGCTCGGGGCCGTTTTTTGCCCGAAGCCGGCACGGGGCTTGCGAACGTCCGGCGATTTCTCCACGCCAAGGGGGCCAGCCCCGAAAGCTGTGGCCAGCCCTCGGCGCCCACTGCCGCCGCTTCCACGGCACCACAGAGCCTGGGGCTGCGGTGTCACCGGTGCCGCCGAGGCCCCGACGTCCGAGGCCCGCTCGGGGCCGTTTTTTGCCCGAAGCCGGCACGGGGCTTGCGAACGTCCGGCGATTTCTCCCACGCCAAGGGGGCCAGCCCCGAAAGCTGTGGCCAGCCCTCGGCGCCCACTGCCGCCGCTTCCACGGCACCACAGAGCCTGGGGCTGCGGTGTCACCGGTGCCGCCGAGGCCCCGACGTCCGAGGCCCGCTCGGGGCCGTTTTTTGCCCGAAGCCGGCACGGGGCTTGCGAACGTCCGGCGATTTCTCCCACGCCAAGGGGGCCAGCCCCGAAAGCTGTGGCCAGCCCTCGGCGCCCACTGCCGCCGCTTCCACGGCACCACAGAGCCTGGGGCTGCGGTGTCACCGGTGCCGCCGAGGCCCCGACGTCCGAGGCCCGCTCGGGGCCGTTTTTTGCCCGAAGCCGGCACGGGGCTTGCGAACGTCCGGCGATTTCTCCCACGCCAAGGGGGCCAGCCCCGAAAGCTGTGGCCGGCCGTCGGCGCCCACTGCCGCCGCTTCCACGGCACCACAGAGCCTGGGGCTGCGGTGTCACCGGTGCCGCCGAGGCCCCGACGTCCGAGGCCCGCTCGGGGCCGTTTTTTGCCCGAAGCCGGCACGGGGCTTGCGAACGTCCGGCGATTTCTCCCACGCCAAGGGGGCCAGCCCCGAAAGCTGTGGCCGGCCCTCGGCGCCCACTGCCGCCGCTTCCACGGCACCACAGAGCCTGGGGCTGCGGTGTCACCGGTGCCGCCGAGGCCCCGACGTCCGAGGCCCGCTCGGGGCCGTTTTTTGCCCGAAGCCGGCACGGGGCTTGCGAACGTCCGGCCATTTCTCCCACGCCAAGGGGGCCAGCCCCGAAAGCTGTGGCCGGCCCTCGGCGCCCACTGCCGCCGCTTCCACGGCACCACAGAGCCTGGGGCTGCGGTGTCACCGGTGCCGCCGAGGCCCCCGACGTCCGAGGCCCGCTCGGGGCCGTTTTTTGCCCGAAGCCGGCACGGGGCTTGCGAACGTCCGGCCATTTCTCCCACGCCAAGGGGGCCAGCCCCGAAAGCTGTGGCCGGCCCTCGGCGCCCACTGCCGCCGCTTCCACGGCACCACAGAGCCTGGGGCTGCGGTGTCACCGGTGCCGCCGAGGCCCCGACGTCCGAGGCCCGCTCGGGCCGTTTTTTGCCCGAAGCCGGCACGGGGCTTGCGAACGTCCGGCCATTTCTCCCACGCCAAGGGGGCCAGCCCCGAAAGCTGTGGCCAGCCCTCGGCGCCCACTGCCGCCGCTTCCACGGCACCACAGAGCCTGGGGCTGCGGTGTCACCGGTGCCGCCGAGGCCCCGACGTCCGAGGCCCGCTCGGGGCCGTTTTTTTGCCCAAAGCCGGCACGGGGCTTGCGAACGTCCGGCCATTTCTCCCACGCCAAGGGGGCCAGCCCCGAAAGCTGTGGCCGGCCCTCGGCGCCCACTGCCGCCGCTTCCACGGCACCACAGAGCCTGGGGCTGCGGTGTCACCGGTGCCGCCGAGGCCCCGACGTCCGAGGCCCGCTCGGGGCCGTTTTTTGCCCGAAGCCGGCACGGGGCTTGCGAACGTCCGGGGATTTCTCCCACGCCAAGGGGGCCAGCCCCGAAAGCTGTGGCCGGCCCTCGGCGCCCACTGCCGCCGCTTCCACGGCACCACAGAGCCTGGGGCTGCGGTGTCACCGGTGCCGCCGAGGCCCCGACGTCCGAGGCCCGCTCGGGGCCGTTTTTTGCCCGAAGCCGGCACGGGGCTTGCGAACGTCCGGCGATTTCTCCCACGCCAAGGGGGCCAGCCCCGAAAGCTGTGGCCAGCCCTCGGCGCCCACTGCCGCCGCTTCCACGGCACCACAGAGCCTGGGGCTGCGGTGTCACCGGTGCCGCCGAGGCCCCGACGTCCGAGGCCCGCTCGGGGCCGTTTTTTGCCCGAAGCCGGCACGGGGCTTGCGAACGTCCGGCGATTTCTCCCACGCCAAGGGGGCCAGCCCCGAAAGCTGTGGCCAGCCCTCGGCGCCCACTGCCGCCGCTTCCACGGCACCACAGAGCCTGGGCTGCGGTGTCACCGGTGCCGCCGAGGCCCCGACGTCCGAGGCCCGCTCGGGGCCGTTTTTTGCCCGAAGCCGGCACGGGGCTTGCGAACGTCCGGCGATTTCTCCCACGCCAAGGGGGCCAGCCCCGAAAGCTGTGGCCAGCCCTCGGCGCCCACTGCCGCCGCTTCCACGGCACCACAGAGCCTGGGGCTGCGGTGTCACCGGTGCCGCCGAGGCCCCGACGTCCGAGGCCCGCTCGGGGCCGTTTTTTGCCCGAAGCCGGCACGGGGCTTGCGAACGTCCGGCGATTTCTCCCACGCCAAGGGGGCCAGCCCCGAAAGCTGTGGCCGGCCGTCGGCGCCCACTGCCGCCGCTTCCACGGCACCACAGAGCCTGGGGCTGCGGTGTCACCGGTGCCGCCGAGGCCCCGACGTCCGAGGCCCGCTCGGGGCCGTTTTTTGCCCGAAGCCGGCACGGGGCTTGCGAACGTCCGGCGATTTCTCCCACGCCAAGGGGGCCAGCCCCGAAAGCTGTGGCCGGCCCTCGGCGCCCACTGCCGCCGCTTCCACGGCACCACAGAGCCTGGGGCTGCGGTGTCACCGGTGCCGCCGAGGCCCCGACGTCCGAGGCCCGCTCGGGGCCGTTTTTTGCCCGAAGCCGGCACGGGGCTTGCGAACGTCCGGCCATTTCTCCCACGCCAAGGGGGCCAGCCCCGAAAGCTGTGGCCGGCCCTCGGCGCCCACTGCCGCCGCTTCCACGGCACCACAGAGCCTGGGGCTGCGGTGTCACCGGTGCCGCCGAGGCCCCGACGTCCGAGGCCCGCTCGGGGCCGTTTTTTGCCCGAAGCCGGCACGGGGCTTGCGAACGTCCGGGGATTTCTCCCACGCCAAGGGGGCCAGCCCCGGAAAGCTGTGGCCGGCCCTCGGCGCCCACTGCCGCCGCTTCCACGGCACCACAGAGCCTGGGGCTGCGGTGTCACCGGTGCCGCCGAGGCCCCGACGTCCGAGGCCCGCTCGGGGCCGTTTTTGCCCGAAGCCGGCACGGGGCTTGCGAACGTCCGGCGATTTCTCCCACGCCAAGGGGGCCAGCCCCGAAAGCTGTGGCCAGCCCTCGGCGCCCACTGCCGCCGCTTCCACGGCACCACAGAGCCTGGGGCTGCGGTGTCACCGGTGCCGCCGAGGCCCCGACGTCCGAGGCCCGCTCGGGGCCGTTTTTTGCCCAAAGCCGGCACGGGGCTTGCGAACGTCCGGCCATTTCTCCCACGCCAAGGGGGCCAGCCCCGAAAGCTGTGGCCAGCCCTCGGCGCCCACTGCCGCCGCTTCCACGGCACCACAGAGCCTGGGGCTGCGGTGTCACCGGTGCCGCCGAGGCCCCGACGTCCGAGGCCCGCTCGGGGCCGTTTTTTGCCCGAAGCCGGCACGGGGCTTGCGAACGTCCGGCCATTTCTCCCACGCCAAGGGGGCCAGCCCCGAAAGCTGTGGCCAGCCCTCGGCGCCCACTGCCGCCGCTTCCACGGCACCACAGAGCCTGGGGCTGCGGTGTCACCGGTGCCCGCCGAGGCCCCGACGTCCGAGGCCCGCTCGGGGCCGTTTTTTTGCCCGAAGCCGGCACGGGGCTTGCGAACGTCCGGCGATTTCTCCCATGCCAAGGGGGCCAGCCCCGAAAGCTGTGCCGGCCCTCGGCGCCCACTGCCGCCGCTTCCACGGCACCACAGAGCCTGGGGCTGCGGTGTCACCGGTGCCGCCGAGGCCCCGACGTCCGAGGCCCGCTCGGGGCCGTTTTTTGCCCGAAGCCGGCACGGGGCTTGCGAACGTCCGGCCATTTCTCCCACGCCAAGGGGGCCAGCCCCGAAAGCTGTGGCCGGCCCTCGGCGCCCACTGCCGCCGCTTCCACGGCACCACAGAGCCTGGGGCTGCGGTGTCACCGGTGCCGCCGAGGCCCCGACGTCCGAGGCCCGCTCGGGGCCGTTTTTTGCCCGAAGCCGGCACGGGGCCTTGCGAACGTCCGGCCATTTCTTCCCACGCCAAGGGGGCCAGCCCCGAAAGCTGTGGCCGGCCCTCGGCGCCCACTGCCGCCGCTTCCACGGCACCACAGAGCCTGGGGCTGCGGTGTCACCGGTGCCGCCGAGGCCCCGACGTCCGAGGCCCGCTCGGGGCCGTTTTTTGCCCGAAGCCGGCACGGGGCTTGCGAACGTCCGGCGATTTCTCCCACGCCAAGGGGGCCAGCCCCGAAAGCTGTGGCCAGCCCTCGGCGCCCACTGCCGCCGCTTCCACGGCACCACAGAGCCTGGGGCTGCGGTGTCACCGGTGCCGCCGAGGCCCCGACGTCCGAGGCCCGCTCGGGGCCGTTTTTTGCCCGAAGCCGGCACGGGGCTTGCGAACGTCCGGCGATTTCTCCCATGCCAAGGGGGCCAGCCCCGAAAGCTGTGGCCGGCCCTCGGCGCCCACTGCCGCCGCTTCCACGGCACCACAGAGCCTGGGGCTGCGGTGTCACCGGTGCCGCCGAGGCCCCGACGTCCGAGGCCCGCTCGGGGCCGTTTTTTGCCCGAAGCCGGCACGGGGCTTGCGAACGTCCGGCCATTTCTCCCACGCCAAGGGGGCCAGCCCCGAAAGCTGTGGCCAGCCCTCGGCGCCCACTGCCGCCGCTTCCACGGCACCACAGAGCCTGGGGCTGCGGTGTCACCGGTGCCGCCGAGGCCCCGACGTCCGAGGCCCGCTCGGGGCCGTTTTTTGCCCAAAGCCGGCACGGGGCTTGCGAACGTCCGGCCCATTTCTCCCACGCCAAGGGGGCCAGCCCCGAAAGCTGTGGCCGGCCCTCGGCGCCCACTGCCGCCGCTTCCACGGGCACCACAGAGCCTGGGGCTGCGGTGTCACCGGTGCCGCCGAGGCCCCGACGTCCCGAGGCCCGCTCGGGGCCGTTTTTTGCCCGAAGCCGGCACGGGGCTTGCGAACGTCCGGGGATTTCTCCCACGCCAAGGGGGCCAGCCCCGAAAGCTGTGGCCGGCCCTCGGCGCCCACTGCCGCCGCTTCCACGGCACCACAGAGCCTGGGGCTGCGGTGTCACCGGTGCCCGCCGAGGCCCCGACGTCCGAGGCCCGCTCGGGGCCGTTTTTTGCCCGAAGCCGGCACGGGGCTTGCGAACGTCCGGCGATTTCTCCCACGCCAAGGGGGCCAGCCCCGAAAGCTGTGGCCAGCCCTCGGCGCCCACTGCCGCCGCTTCCACGGCACCACAGAGCCTGGGGCTGCGGTGTCACCGGTGCCCCGCCGAGGCCCCGACGTCCGAGGCCCGCTCGGGGCCGTTTTTTGCCCGAAGCCGGCACGGGGCTTGCGAACGTCCGGCGATTTCTCCCACGCCAAGGGGCCAGCCCCGAAAGCTGTGGCCAGCCCTCGGCGCCCACTGCCGCCGCTTCCACGGCACCACAGAGCCTGGGGCTGCGGTGTCACCGGTGCCGCCGAGGCCCCGACGTCCGAGGCCCGCTCGGGGCCGTTTTTTGCCCGAAGCCGGCAC
>NW_027461449.1:0-25581 GCF_030463565.1 Pelecanus crispus | reverse complement strand
AGCTTCGGGCCTGGCCCCCTTGGCCGTGGGAGAAATGGCCGGACGTTCGCAAGCCCCGTGCCGGCTTCGGGCAAAAACGGCCCCGAGCGGCCTCGGACGTCGGGGCCTCGGCCCGGCACCGGTGACCCCACCGCAGCCCCAGCTCTGTGGTGCCAGTATGGAAGCAGGCGGGCCAGTGGGCGCGGAGGGCTGCCACAGCTTTCGGGGCTGGCCCCCTTGGCGTGGGAGAAATGGCCGGACGTTCGCAAGCCCCGTGCCGGCTTCGGGCAAAAAACGGCCCCGAGCGGGCCTCGGACGTCGGGGCCTCGGCGGCACAGGGTGACACCGCAGCCCCAGGCTCTGTGGTGCCGTGGGAAGCGGGCCGGCAGTGGGCGCGAGGGCTGGCCACAGCTTTCGGGGCTGGCCCCCTTGGCGTGGGAGAAATCGCCGACGTTCGCAAGCCCGTGCCGGCTTCGGGCAAAAAACGGCCCCGAGCGGGCCTCGGACGTCGGGGCCTCGGCGGCACCGGTGACACCGCAGCCCCAGGCTCTGTGGTGCCGTGGAAGCGGCGGCAGTGGGCGCCGAGGGCTGGCCACAGCTTTCGGGGCTGGCCCCCCTTGGCGTGGGAGAAATCGCCCGACGTTCGCAAGCCCCGTGCCGGCTTCGGGCTAAGAAACGGCCCCGAGCGGGCCTCGGACGTCGGGGCCTCGGCGGCACCGGTGACACCGCAGCCCCAGGCTCTGTGGTGCCGTGGAAGCGGCGGCAGTGGGCGCCGAGGGCCTGGCCACAGCTTTCGGGGCTGGCCCCCTTGGCGTGGGAGAAATCGCCCGGACGTTCGCAAGCCCCGTGCCGGCTTCGGGCAAAAACCGGCCTCCGAGCGGGCCTCGGACGTCGCGGCCTCGGCGGCACCGGTGACACCGCAGCCCCAGGCTCTGTGGTGCCGTGGAAGCGGCGGCAGTGGGCGCCGAGGGCTGGCCACAGCTTTCGGGGCTGGCCCCCTTGGCGTGGGAGAAATCGCCGGACGTTCGCAAGCCCCGTGCCGGCTTCGGGCAAAAAACGGCCCCGAGCGGGCCTCGGGCGTCGGGGCCTCGGGCGGCACAGGTGACACCGCAGCCCCAGGCTCTGTGTTGCCGTGGAAGCGGCGGCAGTGGGCGCCGAGGGCCGGCCACAGCTTTCGGGGCTGGCCCCCTTGGCGTGGGGAGAAATCGCCCGACGTTCGCAAGCCCCGTGCCGGCTTCGGGGCAAAAAAACGGCCCCGAGCGGGCCTCGGACGCGGGGCTCGGGCGGGCACCGGTGACACCCGCAGCCCCAGGCTCTGTGGTGCCGTGGAAGCGGCGGGCAGTGGGCGCCGAGGGCTGGCCACAGCTTTCGGGGCTGGCCCCCTTGGCGTGGGAGAAATCGCCGGACGTTCGCAAGCCCCGTGCCGGCTTCGGGCAAAAAACGGCCCCGAGCGGGCCTCGGACGTCGGGGCCTCGGCGGCACAGGTGACACCGCAGCCCCAGGCTCTGTGGTGCCGTGGAAGCGGCGGCAGTGGGCGCGGAGGGCTGGCCACAGCTTTCGGGGCTGGCCCCCTTGGCGTGGGAGAAATCGCCGGACGTTCGCAAGCCCCGTGCCGGCTTTGGGCAAAAAACGGCCCCGAGCGGGCCTCGGACGTCGGGGCCTCGGCGGCACCGGTGACACCGCAGCCCCAGGCTCTGTGGTGCCGTGGAAGCGGCGGCAGTGGGCGCCGAGGGCTGGCCACAGCTTTCGGGGCTGGCCCCCTTGGCGTGGGAGAAATCGCCGGACGTTCGCAAGCCCCGTGCCGGCTTCGGGCAAAAAACGGCCCCGAGCGGGCCTCGGGCGTCGGGGCCTCGGCGGCACAGGTGACACCGCAGCCCCAGGCTCTGTGTTGCCGTGGAAGCGGCGGCAGTGGGCGCCGAGGGCCGGCCACAGCTTTCGGGGCTGGCCCCCTTGGCGTGGGAGAAATCGCCTGACGTTCGCAAGCCCCGTGCCGGCTTCGGGCAAGAAACGGCCCCGAGCGGGCCTCGGACGTCGGGGGCCTCGGCGGCACCGGTGACACCGCAGCCCCAGGCTCTGTGGTGCCGTGGAAGCGGCGGCAGTGGGCGCCGAGGGCCGGCCACAGCTTTCGGGGCTGGCCCCCTTGGCGTGGGAGAAATCGCCGGACGTTCGCAAGCCCCGTGCCGGCTTCGGGCAAGAAACGGCCCCGAGCGGGCCTCGGATGTCGGGGCCTCGGCGGCACCGGTGACACCGCAGCCCCAGGCTCTGTGGTGCCGTGGAAGCGGCGGCAGTGGGCGCCGAGGGCTGGCCACAGCTTTCGGGGCTGGCCCCCTTGGCGTGGGAGAAATCGCCGGACGTTCGCAAGCCCCGTGCCGGCTTCGGGCAAAAAACGGCCCCGAGCGGGCCTCGGACGTCGCGGCCTCAGCGGCACCCGGTGACACCGCAGCCCCAGGCTCTGTGGTGCCGTGGAAGCGGCGGCAGTGGGCGCCGAGGGCCGGCCACAGCTTTCGGGGCTGGCCCCCTTGGCGTGGGAGAAATCGCCCGACGTTCGCAAGCCCCGTGCCGGCTTCGGGCAAAAAACGGCCCCGAGCGGGCCTCGGACGTCGGGGCCTCGGCGGCACCGGTGACACCGCAGCCCCAGGCTCTGTGGTGCCGTGGAAGCGGCGGCAGTGGGCGCCGAGGGCCGGCCACAGCTTTCGGGGCTGGCCCCCTTGGCGTGGGAGAAATCGCCCGACGTTCGCAAGCCCCGTGCCGGCTTCGGGCAAAAAACGGCCCCGAGCGGGCCTCGGACGTCGGGGCCTCGGCGGCACCGGTGACACCGCAGCCCCAGGCTCTGTGGTGCCGTGGAAGCGGCGGCAGTGGGCGCCGAGGGCCGGCCACAGCTTTCGGGGCTGGCCCCCTTGGCGTGGGAGAAATCGCCGGACGTTCGCAAGCCCCGTGCCGGCTTCGGGCAAAAAACGGCCCCGAGCGGGCCTCGGACGTCGGGGCCTCGGCGGCACCGGTGACACCGCAGCCCCAGGCTCTGTGGTGCCGTGGAAGCGGCGGCAGTGGGCGCCGAGGGCTGGCCACAGCTTTCGGGGCTGGCCCCCTTGGCGTGGGAGAAATCGCCGGACGTTCGCAAGCCCCGTGCCGGCTTCGGGCAAAAAACGGCCCCGAGCGGGCCTCGGACGTCGCGGCCTCGGCGGCACCGGTGACACCGCAGCCCCAGGCTCTGTGGTGCCGTGGAAGCGGCGGCAGTGGGCGCCGAGGGCCGGCCACAGCTTTCGGGGCTGGCCCCCTTGGCGTGGGAGAAATTGCCCGACGTTCGCAAGCCCCGTGCCGGCTTCGGGCAAAAAACGGCCCCGAGCGGGCCTCGGACGTCGCGGCCTCGGCGGCACCGGTGACACCGCAGCCCCAGGCTCTGTGGTGCCGTGGAAGCGGCGGCAGTGGGCGCCGAGGGCTGGCCACAGCTTTCGGGGCTGGCCCCCTTGGCGTGGGAGAAATC
Source organism: Pelecanus crispus (assembly GCF_030463565.1). Taxonomy (NCBI): domain Eukaryota; kingdom Metazoa; phylum Chordata; class Aves; order Pelecaniformes; family Pelecanidae; genus Pelecanus; species Pelecanus crispus. The sequence continues at coordinate 22,121 of NW_027461449.1, read as the reverse complement.
GCCGGACGTTCGCAAGCCCCGTGCCGGCTTCGGGCAAAAAACGGCCCCGAGCGGGCCTCGGACGTCGGGGCCTCGGCGGCACCGGTGACACCGCAGCCCCAGGCTCTGTGGTGCCGTGGAAGCGGCGGCAGTGGGCGCCGAGGGCCGGCCACAGCTTTCGGGGCTGGCCCCCTTGGCGTGGGAGAAATTGCCCGACGTTCGCAAGCCCCGTGCCGGCTTCGGGCAAAAAACGGCCCCGAGCGGGCCTCGGACGTCGCGGCCTCGGCGGCACCGGTGACACCGCAGCCCCAGGCTCTGTGGTGCCGTGGAAGCGGCGGCAGTGGGCGCCGAGGGCCGGCCACAGCTTTCGGGGCTGGCCCCCTTGGCGTGGGAGAAATCGCCCGACGTTCGCAAGCCCCGTGCCGGCTTCGGGCAAAAAACGGCCCCGAGCGGGCCTCGGACGTCGGGGCCTCGGCGGCACCGGTGACACCGCAGCCCCAGGCTCTGTGGTGCCGTGGAAGCGGCGGCAGTGGGCGCCGAGGGCCGGCCACAGCTTTCGGGGCTGGCCCCCTTGGCGTGGGAGAAATCGCCCGACGTTCGCAAGCCCCGTGCCGGCTTCGGGCAAGAAACGGCCCCGAGCGGGCCTCGGACGTCGGGGCCTCGGCGGCACCGGTGACACCGCAGCCCCAGGCTCTGTGGTGCCGTGGAAGCGGCGGCAGTGGGCGCCGAGGGCTGGCCACAGCTTTCGGGGCTGGCCCCCTTGGCGTGGGAGAAATCGCCGGACGTTCGCAAGCCCCGTGCCGGCTTCGGGCAAAAAACGGCCCCGAGCGGGCCTCGGGCGTCGGGGCCTCGGCGGCACAGGTGACACCGCAGCCCCAGGCTCTGTGTTGCCGTGGAAGCGGCGGCAGTGGGCGCCGAGGGCCGGCCACAGCTTTCGGGGCTGGCCCCCTTGGCGTGGGAGAAATCGCCCGACGTTCGCAAGCCCCGTGCCGGCTTCGGGCAAAAAACGGCCCCGAGCGGGCCTCGGACGTCGGGGCCTCGGCGGCACCGGTGACACTGCAGCCCCAGGCTCTGTGGTGCCGTGGAAGCGGCGGCAGTGGGCGCCGAGGGCCGGCCACAGCTTTCGGGGCTGGCCCCCTTGGCGTGGGAGAAATCGCCCGACGTTCGCAAGCCCCGTGCCGGCTTCGGGCAAGAAACGGCCCCGAGCGGGCCTCGGACGTCGGGGCCTCGGCGGCACCGGTGACACCGCAGCCCCAGGCTCTGTGGTGCCGTGGAAGCGGCGGCAGTGGGCGCCGAGGGCTGGCCACAGCTTTCGGGGCTGGCCCCCTTGGCGTGGGAGAAATCGCCGGACGTTCGCAAGCCCCGTGCCGGCTTCGGGCAAGAAACGGCCCCGAGCGGGCCTCGGACGTCGGGGCCTCGGCGGCACCGGTGACACCGCAGCCCCAGGCTCTGTGTTGCCGTGGAAGCGGCGGCAGTGGGCGCCGAGGGCCGGCCACAGCTTTCGGGGCTGGCCCCCTTGGCGTGGGAGAAATCGCCGGACGTTCGCAAGCCCCGTGCCGGCTTCGGGCAAAAAACGGCCCCGAGCGGGCCTCGGGCGTCGGGGCCTCGGCGGCACAGGTGACACCGCAGCCCCAGGCTCTGTGTTGCCGTGGAAGCGGCGGCAGTGGGCGCCGAGGGCCGGCCACAGCTTTCGGGGCTGGCCCCCTTGGCGTGGGAGAAATCGCCCGACGTTCGCAAGCCCCGTGCCGGCTTCGGGCAAAAAACGGCCCCGAGCGGGCCTCGGACGTCGGGGCCTCGGCGGCACCGGTGACACTGCAGCCCCAGGCTCTGTGGTGCCGTGGAAGCGGCGGCAGTGGGCGCCGAGGGCCGGCCACAGCTTTCGGGGCTGGCCCCCTTGGCGTGGGAGAAATCGCCCGACGTTCGCAAGCCCCGTGCCGGCTTCGGGCAAGAAACGGCCCCGAGCGGGCCTCGGACGTCGGGGCCTCGGCGGCACCGGTGACACCGCAGCCCCAGGCTCTGTGGTGCCGTGGAAGCGGCGGCAGTGGGCGCCGAGGGCTGGCCACAGCTTTCGGGGCTGGCCCCCTTGGCGTGGGAGAAATCGCCGGACGTTCGCAAGCCCCGTGCCGGCTTCGGGCAAAAAACGGCCCCGAGCGGGCCTCGGACGTCGGGGCCTCGGCGGCACCGGTGACACCGCAGCCCCAGGCTCTGTGGTGCCGTGGAAGCGGCGGCAGTGGGCGCCGAGGGCTGGCCACAGCTTTCGGGGCTGGCCCCCTTGGCGTGGGAGAAATCGCCGGACGTTCGCAAGCCCCGTGCCGGCTTCGGGCAAAAAACGGCCCCGAGCGGGCCTCGGACGTCGCGGCCTCGGCGGCACAGGTGACACCGCAGCCCCAGGCTCTGTGGTGCCGTGGAAGCGGCGGCAGTGGGCGCCGAGGGCTGGCCACAGCTTTCGGGGCTGGCCCCCTTGGCGTGGGAGAAATCGCCGGACGTTCGCAAGCCCCGTGCCGGCTTCGGGCAAAAAACGGCCCCGAGCGGGCCTCGGACGTCGCGGCCTCGGCGGCACCGGTGACACCGCAGCCCCAGGCTCTGTGGTGCCGTGGAAGCGGCGGCAGTGGGCGCCGAGGGCCGGCCACAGCTTTCGGGGCTGGCCCCCTTGGCGTGGGAGAAATCGCCGGACGTTCGCAAGCCCCGTGCCGGCTTCGGGCAAGAAACGGCCCCGAGCGGGCCTCGGATGTCGGGGCCTCGGCGGCACCGGTGACACCGCAGCCCCAGGCTCTGTGGTGCCGTGGAAGCGGCGGCAGTGGGCGCCGAGGGCTGGCCACAGCTTTCGGGGCTGGCCCCCTTGGCGTGGGAGAAATCGCCGGACGTTCGCAAGCCCCGTGCCGGCTTCGGGCAAAAAACGGCCCCGAGCGGGCCTCGGACGTCGCGGCCTCGGCGGCACCGGTGACACCGCAGCCCCAGGCTCTGTGGTGCCGTGGAAGCGGCGGCAGTGGGCGCCGAGGGCTGGCCACAGCTTTCGGGGCTGGCCCCCTTGGCGTGGGAGAAATCGCCGGACGTTCGCAAGCCCCGTGCCGGCTTCGGGCAAAAAACGGCCCCGAGCGGGCCTCGGACGTCGCGGCCTCGGCGGCACCGGTGACACCGCAGCCCCAGGCTCTGTGGTGCCGTGGAAGCGGCGGCAGTGGGCGCCGAGGGCCGGCCACAGCTTTCGGGGCTGGCCCCCTTGGCGTGGGAGAAATCGCCCGACGTTCGCAAGCCCCGTGCCGGCTTCGGGCAAAAAACGGCCCCGAGCGGGCCTCGGACGTCGGGGCCTCGGCGGCACCGGTGACACCGCAGCCCCAGGCTCTGTGGTGCCGTGGAAGCGGCGGCAGTGGGCGCCGAGGGCCGGCCACAGCTTTCGGGGCTGGCCCCCTTGGCGTGGGAGAAATCGCCGGACGTTCGCAAGCCCCGTGCCGGCTTCGGGCAAAAAACGGCCCCGAGCGGGCCTCGGACGTCGGGGCCTCGGCGGCACCGGTGACACCGCAGCCCCAGGCTCTGTGGTGCCGTGGAAGCGGCGGCAGTGGGCGCCGAGGGCCGGCCACAGCTTTCGGGGCTGGCCCCCTTGGCGTGGGAGAAATCGCCGGACGTTCGCAAGCCCCGTGCCGGCTTCGGGCAAAAAACGGCCCCGAGCGGGCCTCGGACGTCGGGGCCTCGGCGGCACCGGTGACACCGCAGCCCCAGGCTCTGTGGTGCCGTGGAAGCGGCGGCAGTGGGCGCCGAGGGCTGGCCACAGCTTTCGGGGCTGGCCCCCTTGGCGTGGGAGAAATCGCCGGACGTTCGCAAGCCCCGTGCCGGCTTCGGGCAAAAAACGGCCCTGAGCGGGCCTCGGACGTCGCGGCCTCGGCGGCACCGGTGACACCGCAGCCCCAGGCTCTGTGGTGCCGTGGAAGCGGCGGCAGTGGGCGCCGAGGGCCGGCCACAGCTTTCGGGGCTGGCCCCCTTGGCGTGGGAGAATTTGCCCGACGTTCGCAAGCCCCGTGCCGGCTTCGGGCAAAAAACGGCCCCGAGCGGGCCTCGGACGTCGCGGCCTCGGCGGCACCGGTGACACCGCAGCCCCAGGCTCTGTGGTGCCGTGGAAGCGGCGGCAGTGGGCGCCGAGGGCTGGCCACAGCTTTCGGGTCTGGCCCCCTTGGCGTGGGAGAAATCGCCGGACGTTCGCAAGCCCCGTGCCGGCTTCGGGCAAAAAACGGCCCCGAGCGGGCCTCGGACGTCGGGGCCTCGGCGGCACCGGTGACACCGCAGCCCCAGGCTCTGTGGTGCCGTGGAAGCGGCGGCAGTGGGCGCCGAGGGCTGGCCACAGCTTTCGGGGCTGGCCCCCTTGGCGTGGGAGAAATCGCCGGACGTTCGCAAGCCCCGTGCCGGCTTCGGGCAAAAAACGGCCCCGAGCGGGCCTCGGGCGTCGGGGCCTCGGCGGCACAGGTGACACCGCAGCCCCAGGCTCTGTGTTGCCGTGGAAGCGGCGGCAGTGGGCGCCGAGGGCCGGCCACAGCTTTCGGGGCTGGCCCCCTTGGCGTGGGAGAAATCGCCTGACGTTCGCAAGCCCCGTGCCGGCTTCGGGCAAGAAACGGCCCCGAGCGGGCCTCGGACGTCGGGGCCTCGGCGGCACCGGTGACACCGCAGCCCCAGGCTCTGTGGTGCCGTGGAAGCGGCGGCAGTGGGCGCCGAGGGCTGGCCACAGCTTTCGGGGCTGGCCCCCTTGGCGTGGGAGAAATTGCCCGACGTTCGCAAGCCCCGTGCCGGCTTCGGGCAAAAAAACGGCCCCGAGCGGGCCTCGGACGTCGCGGCCTCGGCGGCACCGGTGACACCGCAGCCCCAGGCTCTGTGGTGCCGTGGAAGCGGCGGCAGTGGGCGCCGAGGGCTGGCCACAGCTTTCGGGTCTGGCCCCCTTGGCGTGGGAGAAATCGCCGGACGTTCGCAAGCCCCGTGCCGGCTTCGGGCAAAAAACGGCCCCGAGCGGGCCTCGGACGTCGGGGCCTCGGCGGCACCGGTGACACCGCAGCCCCAGGCTCTGTGGTGCCGTGGAAGCGGCGGCAGTGGGCGCCGAGGGCTGGCCACAGCTTTCGGGGCTGGCCCCCTTGGCGTGGGAGAAATCGCCGGACGTTCGCAAGCCCCGTGCCGGCTTCGGGCAAAAAACGGCCCCGAGCGGGCCTCGGGCGTCGGGGCCTCGGCGGCACAGGTGACACCGCAGCCCCAGGCTCTGTGTTGCCGTGGAAGCGGCGGCAGTGGGCGCCGAGGGCCGGCCACAGCTTTCGGGGCTGGCCCCCTTGGCGTGGGAGAAATCGCCTGACGTTCGCAAGCCCCGTGCCGGCTTCGGGCAAGAAACGGCCCCGAGCGGGCCTCGGACGTCGGGGCCTCGGTGGCACCGGTGACACCGCAGCCCCAGGCTCTGTGGTGCCGTGGAAGCGGCGGCAGTGGGCGCCGAGGGCTGGCCACAGCTTTCGGGGCTGGCCCCCTTGGCGTGGGAGAAATCGCCGGACGTTCGCAAGCCCCGTGCCGGCTTCGGGCAAAAAACGGCCCCGAGCGGGCCTCGGACGTCGGGGCCTCGGCGGCACCGGTGACACCGCAGCCCCAGGCTCTGTGGTGCCGTGGAAGCGGCGGCAGTGGGCGCCGAGGGCTGGCCACAGCTTTCGGGGCTGGCCCCCTTGGCGTGGGAGAAATCGCCGGACGTTCGCAAGCCCCGTGCCGGCTTCGGGCAAAAAACGGCCCCGAGCGGGCCTCGGACGTCGGGGCCTCGGCGGCACCGGTGACACCGCAGCCCCAGGCTCTGTGGTGCCGTGGAAGCGGCGGCAGTGGGCGCCGAGGGCTGGCCACAGCTTTCGGGGCTGGCCCCCTTGGCGTGGGAGAAATCGCCGGACGTTCGCAAGCCCCGTGCCGGCTTCGGGCAAAAAACGGCCCCGAGCGGGCCTCGGACGTCGCGGCCTCGGCGGCACCGGTGACACCGCAGCCCCAGGCTCTGTGGTGCCGTGGAAGCGGCGGCAGTGGGCGCCGAGGGCCGGCCACAGCTTTCGGGGCTGGCCCCCTTGGCGTGGGAGAAATCGCCGGACGTTCGCAAGCCCCGTGCCGGCTTCGGGCAAGAAACGGCCCCGAGCGGGCCTCGGATGTCGGGGCCTCGGCGGCACCGGTGACACCGCAGCCCCAGGCTCTGTGGTGCCGTGGAAGCGGCGGCAGTGGGCGCCGAGGGCTGGCCACAGCTTTCGGGGCTGGCCCCCTTGGCGTGGGAGAAATCGCCGGACGTTCGCAAGCCCCGTGCCGGCTTCGGGCAAAAAACGGCCCCGAGCGGGCCTCGGACGTCGCGGCCTCGGCGGCACCGGTGACACCGCAGCCCCAGGCTCTGTGGTGCCGTGGAAGCGGCGGCAGTGGGCGCCGAGGGCTGGCCACAGCTTTCGGGGCTGGCCCCCTTGGCGTGGGAGAAATCGCCGGACGTTCGCAAGCCCCGTGCCGGCTTCGGGCAAAAAACGGCCCCGAGCGGGCCTCGGACGTCGCGGCCTCAGCGGCACCGGTGACACCGCAGCCCCAGGCTCTGTGGTGCCGTGGAAGCGGCGGCAGTGGGCGCCGAGGGCCGGCCACAGCTTTCGGGGCTGGCCCCCTTGGCGTGGGAGAAATCGCCCGACGTTCGCAAGCCCCGTGCCGGCTTCGGGCAAAAAACGGCCCCGAGCGGGCCTCGGACGTCGGGGCCTCGGCGGCACCGGTGACACCGCAGCCCCAGGCTCTGTGGTGCCGTGGAAGCGGCGGCAGTGGGCGCCGAGGGCCGGCCACAGCTTTCGGGGCTGGCCCCCTTGGCGTGGGAGAAATCGCCCGACGTTCGCAAGCCCCGTGCCGGCTTCGGGCAAAAAACGGCCCCGAGCGGGCCTCGGACGTCGGGGCCTCGGCGGCACCGGTGACACCGCAGCCCCAGGCTCTGTGGTGCCGTGGAAGCGGCGGCAGTGGGCGCCGAGGGCTGGCCACAGCTTTCGGGGCTGGCCCCCTTGGCGTGGGAGAAATCGCCGGACGGTGCCGGCTTCGGGCAAAAAACGGCCCCGAGCGGGGCCTCGGACGTCGGGGCCTCGGCGGCACCGGTGACACCGCAGCCCCAGGCTCTGTGGTGCCGTGGAAGCGGCGGCAGTGGGCGCCGAGGGCTGGCCACAGCTTTCGGGGCTGGCCCCCTTGGCGTGGGAGAAATCGCCGGACGTTCGCAAGCCCCGTGCCGGCTTCGGGCAAAAAACGGCCCGAGCGGGCCTCGGACGTCGCGGCCTCGGCGGCACCGGTGACACCGCAGCCCCAGGCTCTGTGGTGCCGTGGAAGCGGCGGCAGTGGGCGCCGAGGGCCGGCCACAGCTTTCGGGGCTGGCCCCCTTGGCGTGGGAGAAATTGCCCGACGTTCGCAAGCCCCGTGCCGGCTTCGGGCAAAAAACGGCCCCGAGCGGGCCTCGGACGTCGCGGCCTCGGCGGCACCGGTGACACCGCAGCCCCAGGCTCTGTGGTGCCGTGGAAGCGGCGGCAGTGGGCGCCGAGGGCCGGCCACAGCTTTCGGGGCTGGCCCCCTTGGCGTGGGAGAAATCGCCCGACGTTCGCAAGCCCCGTGCCGGCTTCGGGCAAAAAACGGCCCCGAGCGGGCCTCGGACGTCGGGGCCTCGGCGGCACCGGTGACACCGCAGCCCCAGGCTCTGTGGTGCCGTGGAAGCGGCGGCAGTGGGCGCCGAGGGCCGGCCACAGCTTTCGGGGCTGGCCCCCTTGGCGTGGGAGAAATCGCCCGACGTTCGCAAGCCCCGTGCCGGCTTCGGGCAAAAAACGGCCCCGAGCGGGCCTCGGACGTCGGGGCCTCGGCGGCACCGGTGACACCGCAGCCCCAGGCTCTGTGGTGCCGTGGAAGCGGCGGCAGTGGGCGCCGAGGGCCGGCCACAGCTTTCGGGGCTGGCCCCCTTGGCGTGGGAGAAATCGCCGGACGTTCGCAAGCCCCGTGCCGGCTTCGGGCAAAAAACGGCCCCGAGCGGGCCTCGGACGTCGGGGCCTCGGCGGCACCGGTGACACCGCAGCCCCAGGCTCTGTGGTGCCGTGGAAGCGGCGGCAGTGGGCGCCGAGGGCTGGCCACAGCTTTCGGGGCTGGCCCCCTTGGCGTGGGAGAAATCGCCGGACGTTCGCAAGCCCCGTGCCGGCTTCGGGCAAAAAAAACGGCCCTGAGCGGGCCTCGGACGTCGCGGCCTCGGCGGGCACCGGTGACACCGCAGCCCCAGGCTCTGTGGTGCCGTGGAAGCGGCGGCAGTGGGCGCCGAGGGCCGGCCACAGCTTTCGGGGCTGGCCCCCTTGGCGTGGGAGAATTTGCCCGACGTTCGCAAGCCCCGTGCCGGCTCTTCGGGCAAAAAACGGCCCCGAGCGGGCCTCGGACGTCGCGGGCCCTCGGCGGCACCGGTGACACCGCAGCCCCAGGCTCTGTGGTGCCGTGGAAGCGGCGGCAGTGGGCGCCGAGGGCTGGCCACAGCTTTCGGGTCTGGCCCCCTTGGCGTGGGAGAAATCGCCGGACGTTCGCAAGCCCCGTGCCGGCTTCGGGCAAAAAACGGCCCCGAGCGGGCCTCGGACGTCGGGGCCTCGGCGGCACCGGTGACACCGCAGCCCCAGGCTCTGTGGTGCCGTGGAAGCGGCGGCAGTGGGCGCCGAGGGCTGGCCACAGCTTTCGGGGCTGGCCCCCTTGGCGTGGGAGAAATCGCCGGACGTTCGCAAGCCCCGTGCCGGCTTCGGGCAAAAAACGGCCCCGAGCGGGCCTCGGGCGTCGGGGGCCTCGGCGGCACAGGTGACACCGCAGCCCCAGGCTCTGTGTTGCCGTGGAAGCGGCGGCAGTGGGCGCCGAGGGCCGGCCACAGCTTTCGGGGCTGGCCCCCTTGGCGTGGGAGAAATCGCCTGACGTTCGCAAGCCCCGTGCCGGCTTCGGGCAAGAAACGGCCCCGAGCGGGCCTCGGACGTCGGGGCCTCGGCGGCACCGGTGACACCGCAAGCCCCAGGCTCTGTGGTGCCGTGGAAGCCGGCGGCAGTGGGCGCCGAGGGCTGGCCACAGCTTTCGGGGCTGGCCCCCTTGGCGTGGGAGAAATTGCCCGACGTTCGCAAGCCCCCGTGCCGGGCTTCGGGCAAAAAACGGCCCCGAGCGGGCCTCGGACGTCGCGGCCTCGGCGGCACCGGTGACACCGCAGCCCCAGGCTCTGTGGTGCCGTGGAAGCGGCGGCAGTGGGCGCCGAGGGCTGGCCACAGCTTTCGGGTCTGGCCCCCTTGGCGTGGGAGAAATCGCCGGACGTTCGCAAGCCCCGTGCCGGCTTCGGGCAAAAAACGGCCCCGAGCGGGCCTCGGACGTCGGGGCCTCGGCGGCACCGGTGACACCGCAGCCCCAGGCTCTGTGGTGCCGTGGAAGCGGCGGCAGTGGGCGCCGAGGGCTGGCCACAGCTTTCGGGGCTGGCCCCCTTGGCGTGGGAGAAATCGCCGGACGTTCGCAAGCCCCGTGCCGGCTTCGGGCAAAAAACGGCCCCGAGCGGGCCTCGGGCGTCGGGGCCTCGGCGGCACAGGTGACACCGCAGCCCCAGGCTCTGTGTTGCCGTGGAAGCGGGCGGCAGTGGGCGCCGAGGGCCGGCCACAGCTTTCGGGGCTGGCCCCCTTGGCGTGGGAGAAATCGCCTGACGTTCGCAAGCCCCGTGCCGGCTTCGGGCAAGAAACGGCCCCGAGCGGGCCTCGGACGTCGGGGCCTCGGTGGCACCGGTGACACCGCAGCCCCAGGCTCTGTGGTGCCGTGGAAGCGGCGGCAGTGGGCGCCGAGGGCTGGCCACAGCTTTCGGGGCTGGCCCCCTTGGCGTGGGAGAAATCGCCGGACGTTCGCAAGCCCCGTGCCGGCTTCGGGCAAAAAACGGCCCCGAGCGGGCCTCGGACGTCGGGGCCTCGGCGGCACCGGTGACACCGCAGCCCCAGGCTCTGTGGTGCCGTGGGAAGCGGCGGCAGTGGGCGCCGAGGGCTGGCCACAGCTTTCGGGGCTGGCCCCCTTGGCGTGGGAGAAATCGCCGGACGTTCGCAAGCCCCGTGCCGGCTTCGGGCAAAAAACGGCCCCGAGCGGGCCTCGGACGTCGGGGCCTCGGCGGCACCGGTGACACCGCAGCCCCAGGCTCTGTGGTGCCGTGGAAGCGGCGGCAGTGGGCGCCGAGGGCTGGCCACAGCTTTCGGGGCTGGCCCCCTTGGCGTGGGAGAAATCGCCGGACGTTCGCAAGCCCCGTGCCGGCTTCGGGCAAAAAACGGCCCCGAGCGGGCCTCGGACGTCGCGGCCTCGGCGGCACCGGTGACACCGCAGCCCCAGGCTCTGTGGTGCCGTGGAAGCGGCGGCAGTGGGCGCCGAGGGCCGGCCACAGCTTTCGGGGCTGGCCCCCTTGGCGTGGGAGAAATCGCCGGACGTTCGCAAGCCCCGTGCCGGCTTCGGGCAAGAAACGGCCCCGAGCGGGCCTCGGATGTCGGGGCCTCGGCGGCACCGGTGACACCGCAGCCCCAGGCTCTGTGGTGCCGTGGAAGCGGCGGCAGTGGGCGCCGAGGGCTGGCCACAGCTTTCGGGGCTGGCCCCCTTGGCGTGGGAGAAATCGCCGGACGTTCGCAAGCCCCGTGCCGGCTTCGGGCAAAAAACGGCCCCGAGCGGGCCTCGGACGTCGGGGCCTCGGCGGCACCGGTGACACCGCAGCCCCAGGCTCTGTGGTGCCGTGGAAGCGGCGGCAGTGGGCGCCGAGGGCTGGCCACAGCTTTCGGGGCTGGCCCCCTTGGCGTGGGAGAAATCGCCGGACGTTCGCAAGCCCCGTGCCGGCTTCGGGCAAAAAACGGCCCCGAGCGGGCCTCGGACGTCGCGGCCTCAGCGGCACCGGTGACACCGCAGCCCCAGGCTCTGTGGTGCCGTGGAAGCGGCGGCAGTGGGCGCCGAGGGCCGGCCACAGCTTTCGGGGCTGGCCCCCTTGGCGTGGGAGAAATCGCCCGACGTTCGCAAGCCCCGTGCCGGCTTCGGGCAAAAAACGGCCCCGAGCGGGCCTCGGACGTCGGGGCCTCGGCGGCACCGGTGACACCGCAGCCCCAGGCTCTGTGGTGCCGTGGAAGCGGCGGCAGTGGGCGCCGAGGGCCGGCCACAGCTTTCGGGGCTGGCCCCCTTGGCGTGGGAGAAATCGCCCGACGTTCGCAAGCCCCGTGCCGGCTTCGGGCAAAAAACGGCCCCGAGCGGGCCTCGGACGTCGGGGCCTCGGCGGCACCGGTGACACCGCAGCCCCAGGCTCTGTGGTGCCGTGGAAGCGGCGGCAGTGGGCGCCGAGGGCCGGCCACAGCTTTCGGGGCTGGCCCCCTTGGCGTGGGAGAAATCGCCGGACGTTCGCAAGCCCCGTGCCGGCTTCGGGCAAAAAACGGCCCCGAGCGGGCCTCGGACGTCGGGGCCTCGGCGGCACCGGTGACACCGCAGCCCCAGGCTCTGTGGTGCCGTGGAAGCGGCGGCAGTGGGCGCCGAGGGCTGGCCACAGCTTTCGGGGCTGGCCCCCTTGGCGTGGGAGAAATCGCCGGACGTTCGCAAGCCCCGTGCCGGCTTCGGGCAAAAAACGGCCCCGAGCGGGCCTCGGACGTCGCGGCCTCGGCGGCACCGGTGACACCGCAGCCCCAGGCTCTGTGGTGCCGTGGAAGCGGCGGCAGTGGGCGCCGAGGGCCGGCCACAGCTTTCGGGGCTGGCCCCCTTGGCGTGGGAGAAATTGCCCGACGTTCGCAAGCCCCGTGCCGGCTTCGGGCAAAAAACGGCCCCGAGCGGGCCTCGGACGTCGCGGCCTCGGCGGCACCGGTGACACCGCAGCCCCAGGCTCTGTGGTGCCGTGGAAGCGGCGGCAGTGGGCGCCGAGGGCCGGCCACAGCTTTCGGGGCTGGCCCCCTTGGCGTGGGAGAAATCGCCGGACGTTCGCAAGCCCCGTGCCGGCTTCGGGCAAAAAACGGCCCCGAGCGGGCCTCGGACGTCGGGGCCTCGGCGGCACCGGTGACACCGCAGCCCCAGGCTCTGTGGTGCCGTGGAAGCGGCGGCAGTGGGCGCCGAGGGCTGGCCACAGCTTTCGGGGCTGGCCCCCTTGGCGTGGGAGAAATCGCCGGACGTTCGCAAGCCCCGTGCCGGCTTCGGGCAAAAAACGGCCCCGAGCGGGCCTCGGACGTCGCGGCCTCGGCGGCACCGGTGACACCGCAGCCCCAGGCTCTGTGGTGCCGTGGAAGCGGCGGCAGTGGGCGCCGAGGGCCGGCCACAGCTTTCGGGGCTGGCCCCCTTGGCGTGGGAGAAATCGCCCGACGTTCGCAAGCCCCGTGCCGGCTTCGGGCAAAAAACGGCCCCGAGCGGGCCTCGGACGTCGGGGCCTCGGCGGCACCGGTGACACCGCAGCCCCAGGCTCTGTGGTGCCGTGGAAGCGGCGGCAGTGGGCGCCGAGGGCCGGCCACAGCTTTCGGGGCTGGCCCCCTTGGCGTGGGAGAAATCGCCCGACGTTCGCAAGCCCCGTGCCGGCTTCGGGCAAGAAACGGCCCCGAGCGGGCCTCGGACGTCGGGGCCTCGGCGGCACCGGTGACACCGCAGCCCCAGGCTCTGTGGTGCCGTGGAAGCGGCGGCAGTGGGCGCCGAGGGCTGGCCACAGCTTTCGGGGCTGGCCCCCTTGGCGTGGGAGAAATCGCCGGACGTTCGCAAGCCCCGTGCCGGCTTCGGGCAAAAAACGGCCCCGAGCGGGCCTCGGGCGTCGGGGCCTCGGCGGCACAGGTGACACCGCAGCCCCAGGCTCTGTGTTGCCGTGGAAGCGGCGGCAGTGGGCGCCGAGGGCCGGCCACAGCTTTCGGGGCTGGCCCCCTTGGCGTGGGAGAAATCGCCCGACGTTCGCAAGCCCCGTGCCGGCTTCGGGCAAAAAACGGCCCCGAGCGGGCCTCGGACGTCGGGGCCTCGGCGGCACCGGTGACACTGCAGCCCCAGGCTCTGTGGTGCCGTGGAAGCGGCGGCAGTGGGCGCCGAGGGCCGGCCACAGCTTTCGGGGCTGGCCCCCTTGGCGTGGGAGAAATCGCCCGACGTTCGCAAGCCCCGTGCCGGCTTCGGGCAAGAAACGGCCCCGAGCGGGCCTCGGACGTCGGGGCCTCGGCGGCACCGGTGACACCGCAGCCCCAGGCTCTGTGGTGCCGTGGAAGCGGCGGCAGTGGGCGCCGAGGGCTGGCCACAGCTTTCGGGGCTGGCCCCCTTGGCGTGGGAGAAATCGCCGGACGTTCGCAAGCCCCGTGCCGGCTTCGGGCAAAAAACGGCCCCGAGCGGGCCTCGGACGTCGGGGCCTCGGCGGCACCGGTGACACCGCAGCCCCAGGCTCTGTGGTGCCGTGGAAGCGGCGGCAGTGGGCGCCGAGGGCTGGCCACAGCTTTCGGGGCTGGCCCCCTTGGCGTGGGAGAAATCGCCGGACGTTCGCAAGCCCCGTGCCGGCTTCGGGCAAAAAACGGCCCCGAGCGGGCCTCGGACGTCGGGGCCTCGGCGGCACAGGTGACACCGCAGCCCCAGGCTCTGTGGTGCCGTGGAAGCGGCGGCAGTGGGCGCCGAGGGCTGGCCACAGCTTTCGGGGCTGGCCCCCTTGGCGTGGGAGAAATCGCCGGACGTTCGCAAGCCCCGTGCCGGCTTCGGGCAAAAAACGGCCCCGAGCGGGCCTCGGACGTCGCGGCCTCGGCGGCACCGGTGACACCGCAGCCCCAGGCTCTGTGGTGCCGTGGAAGCGGCGGCAGTGGGCGCCGAGGGCCGGCCACAGCTTTCGGGGCTGGCCCCCTTGGCGTGGGAGAAATCGCCGGACGTTCGCAAGCCCCGTGCCGGCTTCGGGCAAGAAACGGCCCCGAGCGGGCCTCGGATGTCGGGGCCTCGGCGGCACCGGTGACACCGCAGCCCCAGGCTCTGTGGTGCCGTGGAAGCGGCGGCAGTGGGCGCCGAGGGCTGGCCACAGCTTTCGGGGCTGGCCCCCTTGGCGTGGGAGAAATCGCCGGACGTTCGCAAGCCCCGTGCCGGCTTCGGGCAAAAAACGGCCCCGAGCGGGCCTCGGACGTCGCGGCCTCGGCGGCACCGGTGACACCACAGCCCCAGGCTCTGTGGTGCCGTGGAAGCGGCGGCAGTGGGCGCCGAGGGCTGGCCACAGCTTTCGGGGCTGGCCCCCTTGGCGTGGGAGAAATCGCCGGACGTTCGCAAGCCCCGTGCCGGCTTCGGGCAAAAAACGGCCCCGAGCGGGCCTCGGACGTCGCGGCCTCAGCGGCACCGGTGACACCGCAGCCCCAGGCTCTGTGGTGCCGTGGAAGCGGCGGCAGTGGGCGCCGAGGGCCGGCCACAGCTTTCGGGGCTGGCCCCCTTGGCGTGGGAGAAATCGCCCGACGTTCGCAAGCCCCGTGCCGGCTTCGGGCAAAAAACGGCCCCGAGCGGGCCTCGGACGTCGCGGCCTCGGCGGCACCGGTGACACCGCAGCCCCAGGCTCTGTGGTGCCGTGGAAGCGGCGGCAGTGGGCGCCGAGGGCCGGCCACAGCTTTCGGGGCTGGCCCCCTTGGCGTGGGAGAAATCGCCCGACGTTCGCAAGCCCCGTGCCGGCTTCGGGCAAAAAACGGCCCCGAGCGGGCCTCGGACGTCGGGGCCTCGGCGGCACCGGTGACACCGCAGCCCCAGGCTCTGTGGTGCCGTGGAAGCGGCGGCAGTGGGCGCCGAGGGCCGGCCACAGCTTTCGGGGCTGGCCCCCTTGGCGTGGGAGAAATCGCCGGACGTTCGCAAGCCCCGTGCCGGCTTCGGGCAAAAAACGGCCCCGAGCGGGCCTCGGACGTCGGGGCCTCGGCGGCACCGGTGACACCGCAGCCCCAGGCTCTGTGGTGCCGTGGAAGCGGCGGCAGTGGGCGCCGAGGGCTGGCCACAGCTTTCGGGGCTGGCCCCCTTGGCGTGGGAGAAATCGCCGGACGTTCGCAAGCCCCGTGCCGGCTTCGGGCAAAAAACGGCCCTGAGCGGGCCTCGGACGTCGCGGCCTCGGCGGCACCGGTGACACCGCAGCCCCAGGCTCTGTGGTGCCGTGGAAGCGGCGGCAGTGGGCGCCGAGGGCCGGCCACAGCTTTCGGGGCTGGCCCCCTTGGCGTGGGAGAAATTGCCCGACGTTCGCAAGCCCCGTGCCGGCTTCGGGCAAAAAACGGCCCCGAGCGGGCCTCGGACGTCGCGGCCTCGGCGGCACCGGTGACACCGCAGCCCCAGGCTCTGTGGTGCCGTGGAAGCGGCGGCAGTGGGCGCCGAGGGCCGGCCACAGCTTTCGGGGCTGGCCCCCTTGGCGTGGGAGAAATCGCCGGACGTTCGCAAGCCCCGTGCCGGCTTCGGGCAAAAAACGGCCCCGAGCGGGCCTCGGACGTCGGGGCCTCGGCGGCACCGGTGACACCGCAGCCCCAGGCTCTGTGGTGCCGTGGAAGCGGCGGCAGTGGGCGCCGAGGGCTGGCCACAGCTTTCGGGGCTGGCCCCCTTGGCGTGGGAGAAATCGCCGGACGTTCGCAAGCCCCGTGCCGGCTTCGGGCAAAAAACGGCCCCGAGCGGGCCTCGGACGTCGCGGCCTCGGCGGCACCGGTGACACCGCAGCCCCAGGCTCTGTGGTGCCGTGGAAGCGGCGGCAGTGGGCGCCGAGGGCCGGCCACAGCTTTCGGGGCTGGCCCCCTTGGCGTGGGAGAAATTGCCCGACGTTCGCAAGCCCCGTGCCGGCTTCGGGCAAAAAACGGCCCCGAGCGGGCCTCGGACGTCGCGGCCTCGGCGGCACCGGTGACACCGCAGCCCCAGGCTCTGTGGTGCCGTGGAAGCGGCGGCAGTGGGCGCCGAGGGCCGGCCACAGCTTTCGGGGCTGGCCCCCTTGGCGTGGGAGAAATCGCCGGACGTTCGCAAGCCCCGTGCCGGCTTCGGGCAAAAAAACGGCCCCGAGCGGGCCTCGGACGTCGGGGCCTCGGCGGCACCGGTGACACCGCAGCCCCAGGCTCTGTGGTGCCGTGGAAGCGGCGGCAGTGGGCGCCGAGGGCCGGCCACAGCTTTCGGGGCTGGCCCCCTTGGCGTGGGAGAAATCGCCCGACGTTCGCAAGCCCCGTGCCGGCTTCGGGCAAAAAACGGCCCCGAGCGGGCCTCGGACGTCGGGGCCTCGGCGGCACCGGTGACACCGCAGCCCCAGGCTCTGTGGTGCCGTGGAAGCGGCGGCAGTGGGCGCCGAGGGCTGGCCACAGCTTTCGGGGCTGGCCCCCTTGGCGTGGGAGAAATCGCCGGACGTTCGCAAGCCCCGTGCCGGCTTCGGGCAAAAAACGGCCCCGAGCGGGCCTCGGACGTCGGGGCCTCGGCGGCACCGGTGACACCGCAGCCCCAGGCTCTGTGGTGCCGTGGAAGCGGCGGCAGTGGGCGCCGAGGGCTGGCCACAGCTTTCGGGGCTGGCCCCCTTGGCGTGGGAGAAATCGCCGGACGTTCGCAAGCCCCGTGCCGGCTTCGGGCAAAAAACGGCCCCGAGCGGGCCTCGGGCGTCGCGGCCTCGGCGGCACCGGTGACACCGCAGCCCCAGGCTCTGTGGTGCCGTGGAAGCGGCGGCAGTGGGCGCCGAGGGCTGGCCACAGCTTTCGGGGGCTGGCCCCCTTGGCGTGGGAGAAATCGCCGGACGTTCGCAAGCCCCGTGCCGGCTTCGGGCAAAAAACGGCCCCGAGCGGGCCTCGGACGTCGGGGCCTCGGCGGCACCGGTGACACCGCAGCCCCAGGCTCTGTGGTGCCGTGGAAGCGGCGGCAGTGGGCGCCGAGGGCCGGCCACAGCTTTCGGGGCTGGCCCCCTTGGCGTGGGAGAAATCGCCGGACGTTCGCAAGCCCCGTGCCGGCTTCGGGCAAAAAACGGCCCCGAGTGGGCCTCGGACGTCGGGGCCTCGGCGGCACCGGTGACACCGCAGCCCCAGGCTCTGTGGTGCCGTGGAAGCGGCGGCAGTGGGCGCCGAGGGCCGGCCACAGCTTTCGGGGCTGGCCCCCTTGGCGTGGGAGAAATCGCCGGACGTTCGCAAGCCCCGTGCCGGCTTCGGGCAAAAAACGGCCCCGAGCGGGCCTCGGACGTCGGGGCCTTGGCGGCACCGGTGACACCGCAGCCCCAGGCTCTGTGGTGCCGTGGAAGCGGCGGCAGTGGGCGCCGAGGGCTGGCCACAGCTTTCGGGGCTGGCCCCCTTGGCGTGGGAGAAATCGCCGGACGTTCGCAAGCCCCGTGCCGGCTTCGGGCAAAAAACGGCCCCGAGCGGGCCTCGGACGTCGCGGCCTCGGCGGCACCGGTGACACCGCAGCCCCAGGCTCTGTGGTGCCGTGGAAGCGGCGGCAGTGGGCGCCGAGGGCTGGCCACAGCTTTCGGGGCTGGCCCCCTTGGCGTGGGAGAAATGGCCGGACGTTCGCAAGCCCCGTGCCGGCTTCGGGCAAAAAACGGCCCCGAGCGGGCCTCGGACGTCGGGGCCTCGGCGGCACCGGTGACACCGCAGCCCCAGGCTCTGTGGTGCCGTGGAAGCGGCGGCAGTGGGCGCCGAGGGCCGGCCACAGCTTTCGGGGCTGGCCCCCTTGGCGTGGGAGAAATTGCCCGACGTTCGCAAGCCCCGTGCCGGCTTCGGGCAAAAAACGGCCCCGAGCGGGCCTCGGACGTCGGGGCCTCGGCGGCACCGGTGACACCGCAGCCCCAGGCTCTGTGGTGCCGTGGAAGCGGCGGCAGTGGGCGCCGAGGGCCGGCCACAGCTTTCGGGGCTGGCCCCCTTGGCGTGGGAGAAATCGCCGGACGTTCGCAAGCCCCGTGCCGGCTTCGGGCAAAAAACGGCCCCGAGCGGGCCTCGGACGTCGGGGCCTCGGCGGCACCGGTGACACCGCAGCCCCAGGCTCTGTGGTGCCGTGGAAGCGGCGGCAGTGGGCGCCGAGGGCTGGCCACAGCTTTCGGGGCTGGCCCCCTTGGCGTGGGAGAAATCGCCGGACGTTCGCAAGCCCCGTGCCGGCTTCGGGCAAAAAACGGCCCCGAGCGGGCCTCGGACGTCGCGGCCTCGGCGGCACCGGTGACACCGCAGCCCCAGGCTCTGTGGTGCCGTGGAAGCGGCGGCAGTGGGCGCCGAGGGCTGGCCACAGCTTTCGGGGCTGGCCCCCTTGGCGTGGGAGAAATCGCCGGAGGTTCGCAAGCCCCGTGCCGGCTTCGGGCAAAAAACGGCCCCGAGCGGGCCTCGGACGTCGCGGCCTCGGCGGCACCGGTGACACCGCAGCCCCAGGCTCTGTGGTGCCGTGGAAGCGGCGGCAGTGGGCGCCGAGGGCCGGCCACAGCTTTCGGGGCTGGCCCCCTTGGCGTGGGAGAAATCGCCCGACGTTCGCAAGCCCCGTGCCGGCTTCGGGCAAAAAACGGCCCCGAGCGGGCCTCGGACGTCGGGGCCTCGGCGGCACCGGTGACACCGCAGCCCCAGGCTCTGTGGTGCCGTGGAAGCGGCGGCAGTGGGCGCCGAGGGCCGGCCACAGCTTTCGGGGCTGGCACCCTTGGCGTGGGAGAAATCGCCGGACGTTCGCAAGCCCCGTGCCGGCTTCGGGCAAAAAACGGCCCCGAGCGGGCCTCGGACGTCGGGGCCTCGGCGGCACCGGTGACACCGCAGCCCCAGGCTCTGTGGTGCCGTGGAAGCGGCGGCAGTGGGCGCCGAGGGCTGGCCACAGCTTTCGGGGCTGGCCCCCTTGGCGTGGGAGAAATCGCCGGACGTTCGCAAGCCCCGTGCCGGCTTCGGGCAAAAAACGGCCCCGAGCGGGCCTCGGACGTCGGGGCCTCGGCGGCACCGGTGACACCGCAGCCCCAGGCTCTGTGGTGCCGTGGAAGCGGCGGCAGTGGGCGCCGAGGGCCGGCCACAGCTTTCGGGGCTGGCCCCCTTGGCGTGGGAGAAATTGCCCGACGTTCGCAAGCCCCGTGCCGGCTTCGGGCAAAAAACGGCCCCGAGCGGGCCTCGGACGTCGCGGCCTCGGCGGCACCGGTGACACCGCAGCCCCAGGCTCTGTGGTGCCGTGGAAGCGGCGGCAGTGGGCGCCGAGGGCCGGCCACAGCTTTCGGGGCTGGCCCCCTTGGCGTGGGAGAAATCGCCCGACGTTCGCAAGCCCCGTGCCGGCTTCGGGCAAAAAAACGGCCCCGAGCGGGCCTCGGACGTCGGGGCCTCGGCGGCACCGGTGACACCGCAGCCCCAGGCTCTGTGGTGCCGTGGAAGCGGCGGCAGTGGGCGCCGAGGGCCGGCCACAGCTTTCGGGGCTGGCCCCCTTGGCGTGGGAGAAATCGCCCGACGTTCGCAAGCCCCGTGCCGGCTTCGGGCAAAAAACGGCCCCGAGCGGGCCTCGGACGTCGGGGCCTCGGCGGCACCGGTGACACTGCAGCCCCAGGCTCTGTGGTGCCGTGGAAGCGGCGGCAGTGGGCGCCGAGGGCCGGCCACAGCTTTCGGGGCTGGCCCCCTTGGCGTGGGAGAAATCGCCCGACGTTCGCAAGCCCCGTGCCGGCTTCGGGCAAGAAACGGCCCCGAGCGGGCCTCGGACGTCGGGGCCTCGGCGGCACCGGTGACACCGCAGCCCCAGGCTCTGTGGTGCCGTGGAAGCGGCGGCAGTGGGCGCCGAGGGCTGGCCACAGCTTTCGGGGCTGGCCCCCTTGGCGTGGGAGAAATCGCCGGACGTTCGCAAGCCCCGTGCCGGCTTCGGGCAAAAAACGGCCCCGAGCGGGCCTCGGACGTCGGGGCCTCGGCGGCACCGGTGACACCGCAGCCCCAGGCTCTGTGGTGCCGTGGAAGCGGCGGCAGTGGGCGCCGAGGGCTGGCCACAGCTTTCGGGGCTGGCCCCCTTGGCGTGGGAGAAATCGCCGGACGTTCGCAAGCCCCGTGCCGGCTTCGGGCAAAAAACGGCCCCGAGCGGGCCTCGGGCGTCGGGCCTCGGCGGCACCGGTGACACCGCAGCCCCAGGCTCTGTGGTGCCGTGGAAGCGGCGGCAGTGGGCGCCGAGGGCTGGCCACAGCTTTCGGGGCTGGCCCCCTTGGCGTGGGAGAAATCGCCGGACGTTCGCAAGCCCCGTGCCGGCTTCGGGCAAAAAACGGCCCCGAGCGGGCCTCGGACGTCGGGGCCTCGGCGGCACAGGTGACACCGCAGCCCCAGGCTCTGTGGTGCCGTGGAAGCGGCGGCAGTGGGCGCGGAGGGCCGGCCACAGCTTTCGGGGCTGGCCCCCTTGGCGTGGGAGAAATCGCCGGACGTTCGCAAGCCCCGTGCCGGCTTCGGGCAAAAAACGGCCCCGAGCGGGCCTCGGACGTCGGGGCCTCGGCGGCACCGGTGACACCGCAGCCCCAGGCTCTGTGGTGCCGTGGAAGCGGCGGCAGTGGGCGCCGAGGGCTGGCCACAGCTTTCGGGGCTGGCCCCCTTGGCGTGGGAGAAATCGCCCGACGTTCGCAAGCCCCGTGCCGGCTTCGGGCAAAAAACGGCCCCGAGCGGGCCTCGGACGTCGCGGCCTCGGCGGCACCGGTGACACCGCAGCCCCAGGCTCTGTGGTGCCGTGGAAGCGGCGGCAGTGGGCGCCGAGGGCCGGCCACAGCTTTCGGGGCTGGCCCCTTGGCGTGGGAGAAATCGCCGGACGTTCGCAAGCCCCGTGCCGGCTTCGGGCAAGAAACGGCCCCGAGCGGGCCTCGGATGTCGGGGCCTCGGCGGCACCGGTGACACCGCAGCCCCAGGCTCTGTGGTGCCGTGGAAGCGGCGGCAGTGGGCGCCGAGGGCTGGCCACAGCTTTCGGGGCTGGCCCCCTTGGCGTGGAGAAATGGCCGGACGTTCGCAAGCCCCGTGCCGGCTTCGGGCAAAAAACGGCCCCGAGCGGGCCTCGGACGTCGCGGCCTCGGTGGCACCGGTGACACCGCAGCCCCAGGCTCTGTGGTGCCGTGGAAGCGGCGGCAGTGGGCGCCGAGGGCCGGCCACAGCTTTCGGGGCTGGCCCCCTTGGCGTGGGAGAAATCGCCCGACGTTCGCAAGCCCCGTGCCGGCTTCGGGCAAAAAACGGCCCCGAGCGGGCCTCGGGCGTCGGGGCCTCGGCGGCACCGGTGACACCGCAGCCCCAGGCTCTGTGGTGCCGTGGAAGCGGCGGCAGTGGGCGCCGAGGGCCGGCCACAGCTTTCGGGCTGGCCCCCTTGGCGTGGGAGAAATCGCCGGACGTTCGCAAGCCCCGTGCCGGCTTCGGGCAAAAAACGGCCCCGAGCGGGCCTCGGACGTCGGGGCCTCGGCGGCACCGGTGACACCGCAGCCCCAGGCTCTGTGGTGCCGTGGAAGCGGCGGCAGTGGGCGCCGAGGGCTGGCCACAGCTTTCGGGGCTGGCCCCCTTGGCGTGGGAGAAATCGCCGGACGTTCGCAAGCCCCGTGCCGGCTTCGGGCAAAAAACGGCCCCGAGCGGGCCTCGGACGTCGCGGCCTCGGCGGCACCGGTGACACCGCAGCCCCAGGCTCTGTGGTGCCGTGGAAGCGGCGGCAGTGGGCGCCGAGGGCCGGCCACAGCTTTCGGGGCTGGCCCCCTTGGCGTGGGAGAAATTGCCCGACGTTCGCAAGCCCCGTGCCGGCTTCGGGCAAAAAACGGCCCCGAGCGGGCCTCGGACGTCGGGGCCTCGGCGGCACCGGTGACACCGCAGCCCCAGGCTCTGTGGTGCCGTGGAAGCGGCGGCAGTGGGCGCCGAGGGCCGGCCACAGCTTTCGGGGCTGGCCCCCTTGGCGTGGGAGAAATCGCCGGACGTTCGCAAGCCCCGTGCCGGCTTCGGGCAAAAAACGGCCCCGAGCGGGCCTCGGACGTCGCGGCCTCGGCGGCACCGGTGACACCGCAGCCCCAGGCTCTGTGGTGCCGTGGAAGCGGCGGCAGTGGGCGCCGAGGGCTGGCCACAGCTTTCGGGGCTGGCCCCCTTGGCGTGGAGAAATCGCCGGAGGTTCGCAAGCCCCGTGCCGGCTTCGGGCAAAAAACGGCCCCGAGCGGGCCTCGGACGTCGCGGCCTCGGCGGCACCGGTGACACCGCAGCCCCAGGCTCTGTGGTGCCGTGGAAGCGGCGGCAGTGGGCGCCGAGGGCTGGCCACAGCTTTCGGGGCTGGCCCCCTTGGCGTGGGAGAAATCGCCCGAC
>NW_027461448.1:0-25661 GCF_030463565.1 Pelecanus crispus | reverse complement strand
GCACCACAGAGCCTGGGGCTGCGGGTCTCACCTGTGCTGCCTATGCCGCGACGTATGAGGCCCGCTCGGGGGCGTTTTTTGCCCGAAGCCGGCACGGGGCTTGCGAACGTCCGGGGATTTCTCCCACGCCAAAGGGGCCAGCCCCGAAAGCTGTGGCCAGCCCTCGGCGCCCACTGCCGCCGCTTCCACGGCACCACAGAGCCTGGGGCTGCGGTCTCACCTGTGCTGCCTATGCCGCGACGTATGAGGCCCGCTCGGCGGCGTTTTTTGCCCGAAGCCGGCACGGGGCTTGCGAACGTCCGGGGATTTCTCCCACGCCAAAGGGGCCATCCCCGAAAGCTGTGGCCAGCCCTCGGCGCCCACTGCCGCCGCTTCCACGGCACCACAGAGCCTGGGGCTGCGGTCTCACCTGTGCTGCCTATGCCGCGACGTATGAGGCCCGCTCGGGGGCGTTTTTTGCCCGAAGCCGGCACGGGGCTTGCGAACGTCCGGGGATTTCTCCCACGCCAAAGGGGCCAGCCCCGAAAGCTGTGGCCAGCCCTCGGCGCCCACTGCCGCCGCTTCCACGGCACCACAGAGCCTGGGGCTGCGGGCTCACCTGTGCTGCCTATGCCGCGACGTATGAGGCCCGCTCGGGGGCGTTTTTTGCCCGAAGCCGGCACGGGGCTTGCGAACGTCCGGGGATTTCTCCCACGCCAAAGGGGCCAGCCCCGAAAGCTGTGGCCAGCCCTCGGCGCCCACTGCCGCCGCTTCCACGGCACCACAGAGCCTGGGGCTGCGGTCTCACCTGTGCTGCCTATGCCGCGACGTATGAGGCCCGCTCGGCGGCGTTTTTTGCCCGAAGCCGGCACGGGGCTTGCGAACGTCCGGGGATTTCTCCCATGCCAAAGGGGCCATCCCCGAAAGCTGTGGCCAGCCCTCGGCGCCCACTGCCGCCGCTTCCACGGCACCACAGAGCCTGGGGCTGCGGGCTCACCTGTGCTGCTTATGCCGCGACGTATGAGGCCCGCTCGGGGGCGTTTTTTGCCCGAAGCCGGCACGGGGCTTGCGAACGTCCGGGGATTTCTCCCACGCCAAAGGGGCCAGCCCCGAAAGCTGTGGCCAGCCCTCGGCGCCCACTGCCGCCGCTTCCACGGCACCACAGAGCCTGGGGCTGCGGGCTCACCTGTGCTGCCTATGCCGCGACGTATGAGGCCCGCTCGGGGGCGTTTTTTGCCCGAAGCCGGCACGGGGCTTGCGAACGTCCGGGGATTTCTCCCACGCCAAAGGGGCCAGCCCCGAAAGCTGTGGCCAGCCCTCGGCGCCCACTGCCGCCGCTTCCACGGCACCACAGAGCCTGGGGCTGCGGGCTCACCTGTGCTGCCTATGCCGCGACGTATGAGGCCCGCTCGGGGGCGTTTTTTGCCCGAAGCCGGTATGGGGCTTGCGAACATCCGGGGATTTCTCCCACGCCAAAGGGGCCAGCCCCGAAAGCTGTGGCCAGCCCTCGGCGCCCACTGCCGCCGCTTCCACGGCAGCACAGAGCCTGGGGATGCGGGCTCACCTGTGCTGCCTATGCCGCGACGTATGAGGCCCGCTCGGGGGCGTTTTTTGCCCGAAGCCGGCACGGGGCTTGCGAACGTCCGGGGATTTCTCCCACGCCAAAGGGGCCAGCCCCGAAAGCTGTGGCCAGCCCTCGGCGCCCACTGCCGCCGCTTCCACGGCACCACAGAGCCTGGGGCTGCGGGCTCACCTGTGCTGCCTATGCCGCGACATATGAGGCCCGCTCGGGGGCGTTTTTTGCCCGAAGCCGGCACGGGGCTTGCGAACGTCCGGGGATTTCTCCCACGCCAAAGGGGCCAGCCCCGAAAGCTGTGGCCAGCCCTCGGCGCCCACTGCCGCCGCTTCCACGGCAGCACAGAGCCTGGGGCTGCGGTCTCACCTGTGCTGCCTATGCCGCGACGTATGAGGCCCGCTCGGGGGCGTTTTTTGCCCGAAGCCGGCACGGGGCTTGCGAACGTCCGGGGATTTCTCCCACGCCAAAGGGGCCAGCCCCGAAAGCTGTGGCCAGCCCTCGGCGCCCACTGCCGCCGCTTCCACGGCACCACAGAGCCTGGGGCTGCGGTCTCAC
Organism: Pelecanus crispus; assembly: GCF_030463565.1. Taxonomy (NCBI): domain Eukaryota; kingdom Metazoa; phylum Chordata; class Aves; order Pelecaniformes; family Pelecanidae; genus Pelecanus; species Pelecanus crispus. Next base: position 23,551 of record NW_027461448.1, on the reverse strand, counting down.
CTGTGCTGCCTATGCCGCGACGTATGAGGCCCGCTCGGGGGCGTTTTTTGCCCGAAGCCGGCACGGGGCTTGCGAACGTCCGGGGATTTCTCCCACGCCAAAGGGGCCAGCCCCGAAAGCTGTGGCCAGCCCTCGGCGCCCACTGCCGCCGCTTCCACGGCACCACAGAGCCTGGGGCTGCGGGCTCACCTGTGCTGCCTATGCCGCGACGATGAGGCCCGCTCGGGGGCGTTTTTTGCCCGAAGCCGGTATGGGGGCTTGCGAACATCCGGGGATTTCTCCCACGCCAAAGGGGCCAGCCCCGAAAGCTGTGGCCAGCCCTCGGCGCCACTGCCGCCGCTTCCACGGCACCACAGAGCCTGGGGCTGCGGTCTCACCTGTGCTGCCTATGCCGCGACGTATGAGGCCCGCTCGGGGGCGTTTTTTGCCCGAAGCCGGCACGGGGCTTGCGAACGTCCGGGGATTTCTCCCACGGCAAAGGGGCCAGCCCCGAAAGCTGTGGCCAGCCCTCGGCGCCCACTGCCGCCGCTTCCACGGCACCACAGAGCCTGGGGCTGCGGTCTCACCTGTGCTGCCTATGCCGCGACGTATGAGACCCGCTCGGGGGCGTTTTTTGCCCGAAGCCGGCACGGGGCTTGCGAACGTCCGGGGATTTCTCCCACGCCAAAGGGGCCAGCCCCGAAAGCTGTGGCCAGCCCTCGGCGCCCACTGCCGCCGCTTCCACGGCACCACAGAGCCTGGGGCTGCGGTCTCACCTGTGCTGCCTATGCCGCGACGTATGAGGCCCGCTCGGGGGCGTTTTTTGCCCGAAGCCGGCACGGGGCTTGCGAACGTCCGGGGATTTCTCCCACGCCAAAGGGGCCAGCCCCGAAAGCTGTGGCCAGCCCTCGGCGCCCACTGCCGCCGCTTCCACGGCACCACAGAGCCTGGGGCTGCGGTCTCACCTGTGCTGCCTATGCCGCGACGTATGAGGCCCGCTCGGCGGCGTTTTTTTGCCCGATGCCGGCACGGGGCTTGCGAACGTCCGGGGATTTCTCCCACGCCAAAGGGGCCAGCCCCGAAAGCTGTGGCCAGCCCTCGGCGCCCACTGCCACCGCTTCCACGGCACCACAGAGCCTGGGGCTGCGGGCTCACCTGTGCTGCCTATGCCGCGACATATGAGGCCCGCTCGGGGGCGTTTTTTGCCCGAAGCCGGTATGGGGCTTGCGAACATCCGGGGATTTCTCCCACGCCAAAGGGGCCAGCCCCGAAAGCTGTGGCCAGCCCTCGGCGCCCACTGCCGCCGCTTCCACGGCACCACAGAGCCTGGGGCTGCGGTCTCACCTGTGCTGCCTATGCCGCGACGTATGAGGCCCGCTCGGGGGCGTTTTTTGCCCGAAGCCGGCACGGGGCTTGCGAACGTCCGGGGATTTCTCCCACGCCAAAGGGGCCAGCCCCGAAAGCTGTGGCCAGCCCTCGGCGCCCACTGCCGCCGCTTCCACGGCACCACAGAGCCTGGGGCTGCGGTCTCACCTGTGCTGCCTATGCCGCGACATATGAGGCCCGCTCGGGGGCGTTTTTTTGCCCGAAGCCGGCACGGGGCTTGCGAACGTCCGGGGATTTCTCCCACGCCAAAGGGGCCAGCCCCGAAAGCTGTGGCCAGCCCTCGGCGCCCACTGCCGCCGCTTCCACGGCACCACAGAGCCTGGGGCTGCGGTCTCACCTGTGCTGCCTATGCCGCGACGTATGAGGCCCGCTCGGGGGCGTTTTTGCCCGAAGCCGGCACGGGGCTTGCGAACGTCCGGGGATTTCTCCCACGCCAAAGGGGCCAGCCCCGAAAGCTGTGGCCAGCCCTCGGCGCCCACTGCCGCCGCTTCCACGGCACCACAGAGCCTGGGGCTGCGGTCTCACCTGTGCTGCCTATGCCGCGACGTATGAGGCCCGCTCGGGGGCGTTTTTTGCCCGAAGCCGGCACGGGGCTTGCGAACGTCCGGGGATTTCTCCCACGCCAAAGGGGCCAGCCCCGAAAGCTGTGGCCAGCCCTCGGCGCCCACTGCCGCCGCTTCCACGGCACCACAGAGCCTGGGGCTGCGGTCTCACCTGTGCTGCCTATGCCGCGACGTATGAGGCCCGCTCGGGGCGTTTTTTGCCCGAAGCCGGCACGGGGCTTGCGAACGTCCGGGGATTTCTCCACGCCAAAGGGGCCAGCCCCGAAAGCTGTGGCCAGCCCTCGGCGCCCACTGCCGCCGCTTCCACGGCACCACAGAGCCTGGGGCTGCGGTCTCACCTGTGCTGCCTATGCCGCGACGTATGAGGCCCGCTCGGGGGCGTTTTTTGCCCGAAGCCGGCACGGGGCTTGCGAACGTCCGGGGATTTCTCCCACGCCAAAGGGGCCAGCCCCGAAAGCTGTGGCCAGCCCTCGGCACCCACTGCCGCCGCTTCCACGGCACCACAGAGCCTGGGGCTGCGGTCTCACCTGTGCTGCCTATGCCGCGACGTATGAGGCCCGCTCGGGGGCGTTTTTTGCCCGAAGCCGGCACGGGGCTTGCGAACGTCCGGGGATTTCTCCCACGCCAAAGGGGCCAGCCCCGAAAGCTGTGGCCAGCCCTCGGCGCCCACTGCCGCCGCTTCCACGGCACCACAGAGCCTGGGGCTGCGGTCTCACCTGTGCTGCCTATGCCGCGACGTATGAGGCCCGCTCGGCGGCGTTTTTTGCCCGAAGCCGGCACGGGGCTTGCGAACGTCCGGGGATTTCTCCCACGCCAAAGGGGCCAGCCCCGAAAGCTGTGGCCAGCCCTCGGCGCCCACTGCCGCCGCTTCCACGGCAGCACAGAGCCTGGGGCTGCGGTCTCACCTGTGCTGCCTATGCCGCGACGTATGAGGCCCGCTCGGCGGCGTTTTTTGCCCGATGCCGGCACGGGGCTTGCGAACGTCCGGGGATTTCTCCCACGCCAAAGGGGCCATCCCCGAAAGCTGTGGCCAGCCCTCGGCGCCCACTGCCGCCGCTTCCACGGCACCACAGAGCCTGGGGCTGCGGTCTCACCTGTGCTGCCTATGCCGCGACGTATGAGGCCCGCTCGGGGGCGTTTTTTGCCCGAAGCCGGCACGGGGCTTGCGAACGTCCGGGGATTTCTCCCACGCCAAAGGGGCCAGCCCCGAAAGCTGTGGCCAGCCCTCGGCGCCCACTGCCGCCGCTTCCACGGCAGCCACAGAGCCTGGGGCTGCGGTCTCACCTGTGCTGCCTATGCCGCGACGTATGAGGCCCGCTCGGCGGCGTTTTTTGCCCGAAGCCGGCACGGGGCTTGCGAACGTCCGGGGATTTCTCCCACGCCAAAGGGGCCAGCCCCGAAAGCTGTGGCCAGCCCTCGGCGCCCACTGCCGCCGCTTCCACGGCACCACAGAGCCTGGGGCTGCGGTCTCACCTGTGCTGCCTATGCCGCGACGTATGAGGCCCGCTCGGGGCGTTTTTTGCCCGAAGCCGGCACGGGGCTTGCGAACGTCCGGGGATTTCTCCCACGCCAAAGGGGCCAGCCGCGAAAGCTGTGGCCAGCCCTCGGCGCCCACTGCCGCCGCTTCCACGGCACCACAGAGCCTGGGGCTGCGGTCTCACCTGTGCTGCCTATGCCGCGACGTATGAGGCCCGCTCGGGGGCGTTTTTTGCCCGAAGCCGGCACGGGGCTTGCGAACGTCCGGGGATTTCTCCCACGCCAAAGGGGCCAGCCCCGAAAGCTGTGGCCAGCCCTCGGCGCCCACTGCCGCCGCTTCCACGGCACCACAGAGCCTGGGGCTGCGGTCTCACCTGTGCTGCCTATGCCGCGACGTATGAGGCCCGCTCGGGGGCGTTTTTTGCCCGAAGCCGGCACGGGGCTTGCGAACGTCCGGGGATTTCTCCCATGCCAAAGGGGCCATCCCCGAAAGCTGTGGCCAGCCCTCGGCGCCCACTGCCGCCGCTTCCACGGCACCACAGAGCCTGGGGCTGCGGGCTCACCTGTGCTGCTTATGCCGCGACGTATGAGGCCCGCTCGGGGGCGTTTTTTGCCCGAAGCCGGCACGGGGCTTGCGAACGTCCGGGGATTTCTCCCACGCCAAAGGGGCCAGCCCGAAAGCTGTGGCCAGCCCTCGGCGCCCACTGCCGCCGCTTCCACGGCACCACAGAGCCTGGGGCTGCGGTCTCACCTGTGCTGCCTATGCCGCGACGTATGAGGCCCGCTCGGGGGCGTTTTTTGCCCGAAGCCGGCACGGGGCTTGCGAACGTCCGGGGATTTCTCCCACGCCAAAGGGGCCAGCCCCGAAAGCTGTGGCCAGCCCTCGGCGCCCACTGCCGCCGCTTCCACGGCACCACAGAGCCTGGGGCTGCGGTCTCACCTGTGCTGCCTATGCCGCGACGTATGAGGCCCGCTCGGGGGCGTTTTTTGCCCGAAGCCGGCACGGGGCTTGCGAACGTCCTGGGATTTCTCCCACGGCAAAGGGGCCAGCCCCGAAAGCTGTGGCCAGCCCTCGGCGCCCACTGCCGCCGCTTCCACGGCACCACAGAGCCTGGGGCTGCGGTCTCACCTGTGCTGCCTATGCCGCGACGTATGAGGCCCGCTCGGGGGCGTTTTTTGCCCGAAGCCGGCACGGGGCTTGCGAACGTCCGGGGATTTCTCCCACGCCAAAGGGGCCATCCCCGAAAGCTGTGGCCAGCCCTCGGCGCCCACTGCCGCCGCTTCCACGGCACCACAGAGCCTGGGGCTGCGGTCTCACCTGTGCTGCCTATGCCGCGACGTATGAGGCCCGCTCGGGGGCGTTTTTTGCCCGAAGCCGGCACGGGGCTTGCGAACGTCCGGGGATTTCTCCCACGCCAAAGGGGCCAGCCCCGAAAGCTGTGGCCAGCCCTCGGCGCCCACTGCCGCCGCTTCCACGGCACCACAGAGCCTGGGGCTGCGGTCTCACCTGTGCTGCCTATGCCGCGACGTATGAGGCCCGCTCGGGGGCGTTTTTTGCCCGAAGCCGGCACGGGGCTTGCGAACGTCCGGGGATTTCTCCCACGCCAAAGGGGCCAGCCCCGAAAGCTGTGGCCAGCCCTCGGCGCCCACTGCCGCCGCTTCCACGGCACCACAGAGCCTGGGGCTGCGGTCTCACCTGTGCTGCCTATGCCGCGACGTATGAGGCCCGCTTGGGGGCGTTTTTTGCCCGAAGCCGGCACGGGGCTTGCGAACGTCCGGGGATTTCTCCCACGCCAAAGGGGCCAGCCCCGAAAGCTGTGGCCAGCCCTCGGCGCCCACTGCCGCCGCTTCCACGGCACCACAGAGCCTGGGGCTGCGGGCTCACCTGTGCTGCCTATGCCGCGACGTATGAGGCCCGCTCGGGGGCGTTTTTTGCCCGAAGCCGGCACGGGGCTTGCGAACGTCCGGGGATTTCTCCCACGCCAAAGGGGCCAGCCGCGAAAGCTGTGGCCAGCCCTCGGCGCCCACTGCCGCCGCTTCCACGGCACCACAGAGCCTGGGGCTGCGGTCTCACCTGTGCTGCCTATGCTGCGACGTATGAGGCCCGCTCGGCGGCGTTTTTTGCCCGAAGCCGGCACGGGGCTTGCGAACGTCCGGGGATTTCTCCCACGCCAAAGGGGCCAGCCCCGAAAGCTGTGGCCAGCCCTCGGCGCCCACTGCCGCCGCTTCCACGGCACCACAGAGCCTGGGGCTGCGGTCTCACCTGTGCTGCCTATGCCGCGACGTATGAGGCCCGCTCGGCGGCGTTTTTTGCCCGAAGCCGGCACGGGGCTTGCGAACGTCCGGGGATTTCTCCCACGCCAAAGGGGCCAGCCCCGAAAGCTGTGGCCAGCCCTCGGCGTCCACTGCCGCCGCTTCCACGGCACCACAGAGCCTGGGGCTGCGGGCTCACCTGTGCTGCCTATGCCGCGACGTATGAGGCCCGCTCGGGGGCGTTTTTTGCCCGAAGCCGGTATGGGGCTTGCGAACATCCGGGGATTTCTCCCACGCCAAAGGGGCCAGCCCCGAAAGCTGTGGCCAGCCCTCGGCGCCCACTGCCGCCGCTTCCACGGCACCACAGAGCCTGGGGCTGCGGTCTCACCTGTGCTGCCTATGCCGCGACGTATGAGGCCCGCTCGGCGGCGTTTTTTGCCCGAAGCCGGCACGGGGCTTGCGAACGTCCGGGGATTTCTCCCACGCCAAAGGGGCCAGCCCCGAAAGCTGTGGCCAGCCCTCGGCGCCCACTGCCGCCGCTTCCACGGCAGCACAGAGCCTGGGGCTGCGGTCTCACCTGTGCTGCCTATGCCGCGACGTATGAGGCCCGCTCGGGGGCGTTTTTTGCCCGAAGCCGGCACGGGGCTTGCGAACGTCCGGGGATTTCTCCCACGCCAAAGGGGCCATCCCCGAAAGCTGTGGCCAGCCCTCGGCGCCCACTGCCGCCGCTTCCACGGCACCACAGAGCCTGGGGCTGCGGTCTCACCTGTGCTGCCTATGCCGCGACGTATGAGGCCCGCTCGGGGGCGTTTTTTGCCCGAAGCCGGCACGGGGCTTGCGAACGTCCGGGGATTTCTCCCACGCCAAAGGGGCCAGCCCCGAAAGCTGTGGCCAGCCCTCGGCGCCCACTGCCGCCGCTTCCACGGCACCACAGAGCCTGGGGCTGCGGTCTCACCTGTGCTGCCTATGCCGCGACGTATGAGGCCCGCTCGGCGGCGTTTTTTGCCCGAAGCCGGCACGGGGCTTGCGAACGTCCGGGGATTTCTCCCACGCCAAAGGGGCCAGCCCCGAAAGCTGTGGCCAGCCCTCGGCGCCCACTGCCGCCGCTTCCACGGCACCACAGAGCCTGGGGCTGCGGTCTCACCTGTGCTGCCTATGCCGCGACGTATGAGGCCCGCTCGGCGGCGTTTTTTGCCCGATGCCGGCACGGGGCTTGCGAACGTCCGGGGATTTCACCCACGCCAAAGGGGCCATCCCCGAAAGCTGTGGCCAGCCCTCGGCGCCCACTGCCGCCGCTTCCACGGCACCACAGAGCCTGGGGCTGCGGTCTCACCTGTGCTGCCTATGCCGCGACGTATGAGGCCCGCTCGGGGGCGTTTTTTGCCCGAAGCCGGCACGGGGCTTGCGAACGTCCGGGGATTTCTCCCACGCCAAAGGGGCCAGCCCCGAAAGCTGTGGCCAGCCCTCGGCACCCACTGCCGCCGCTTCCACGGCACCACAGAGCCTGGGGCTGCGGTCTCACCTGTGCTGCCTATGCCGCGACGTATGAGGCCCGCTCGGCGGCGTTTTTTGCCCGAAGCCGGCACGGGGCTTGCGAACGTCCGGGGATTTCTCCCACGCCAAAGGGGCCATCCCCGAAAGCTGTGGCCAGCCCTCGGCGCCCACTGCCGCCGCTTCCACGGCACCACAGAGCCTGGGGCTGCGGTCTCACCTGTGCTGCCTATGCCGCGACGTATGAGGCCCGCTCGGGGGCGTTTTTTGCCCGAAGCCGGCACGGGGCTTGCGAACGTCCGGGGATTTCTCCCACGCCAAAGGGGCCAGCCCCGAAAGCTGTGGCCAGCCCTCGGCGCCCACTGCCGCCGCTTCCACGGCACCACAGAGCCTGGGGCTGCGGGCTCACCTGTGCTGCCTATGCCGCGACGTATGAGGCCCGCTCGGGGGCGTTTTTTGCCCGAAGCCGGCACGGGGCTTGCGAACGTCCGGGGATTTCTCCCACGCCAAAGGGGCCAGCCCCGAAAGCTGTGGCCAGCCCTCGGCGCCCACTGCCGCCGCTTCCACGGCACCACAGAGCCTGGGGCTGCGGTCTCACCTGTGCTGCCTATGCCGCGACGTATGAGGCCCGCTCGGCGGCGTTTTTTGCCCGAAGCCGGCACGGGGCTTGCGAACGTCCGGGGATTTCTCCCATGCCAAAGGGGCCATCCCCGAAAGCTGTGGCCAGCCCTCGGCGCCCACTGCCGCCGCTTCCACGGCACCACAGAGCCTGGGGCTGCGGTCTCACCTGTGCTGCTTATGCCGCGACGTATGAGGCCCGCTCGGGGGCGTTTTTTGCCCGAAGCCGGCACGGGGCTTGCGAACGTCCGGGGATTTCTCCCACGCCAAAGGGGCCAGCCCCGAAAGCTGTGGCCAGCCCTCGGCGCCCACTGCCGCCGCTTCCACGGCACCACAGAGCCTGGGGCTGCGGGCTCACCTGTGCTGCCTATGCCGCGACGTATGAGGCCCGCTCGGGGGCGTTTTTTGCCCGAAGCCGGCACGGGGCTTGCGAACGTCCGGGGATTTCTCCCACGCCAAAGGGGCCAGCCCCGAAAGCTGTGGCCAGCCCTCGGCGCCCACTGCCGCCGCTTCCACGGCACCACAGAGCCTGGGGCTGCGGGCTCACCTGTGCTGCCTATGCCGCGACGTATGAGGCCCGCTCGGGGGCGTTTTTTGCCCGAAGCCGGTATGGGGCTTGCGAACATCCGGGGATTTCTCCCACGCCAAAGGGGCCAGCCCCGAAAGCTGTGGCCAGCCCTCGGCGCCCACTGCCGCCGCTTCCACGGCAGCACAGAGCCTGGGGATGCGGGCTCACCTGTGCTGCCTATGCCGCGACGTATGAGGCCCGCTCGGGGGCGTTTTTTGCCCGAAGCCGGCACGGGGCTTGCGAACATCCGGGGATTTCTCCCACGCCAAAGGGGCCAGCCCCGAAAGCTGTGGCCAGCCCTCGGCGCCCACTGCCGCCGCTTCCACGGCACCACAGAGCCTGGGGCTGCGGGCTCACCTGTGCTGCCTATGCCGCGACATATGAGGCCCGCTCGGGGGCGTTTTTTGCCCGAAGCCGGCACGGGGCTTGCGAACGTCCGGGGATTTCTCCCACGCCAAAGGGGCCAGCCCCGAAAGCTGTGGCCAGCCCTCGGCGCCCACTGCCGCCGCTTCCACGGCAGCACAGAGCCTGGGGCTGCGGTCTCACCTGTGCTGCCTATGCCGCGACGTATGAGGCCCGCTCGGGGGCGTTTTTTGCCCGAAGCCGGCACGGGGCTTGCGAACGTCCGGGGATTTCTCCCACGCCAAAGGGGCCAGCCCCGAAAGCTGTGGCCAGCCCTCGGCGCCCACTGCCGCCGCTTCCACGGCAGCACAGAGCCTGGGGCTGCGGTCTCACCTGTGCTGCCTATGCCGCGACGTATGAGGCCCGCTCGGGGGCGTTTTTTTGCCCGAAGCCGGCACGGGGCTTGCGAACGTCCGGGGATTTCTCCCACGCCAAAGGGGCCAGCCCCGAAAGCTGTGGCCAGCCCTCGGCGCCCACTGCCGCCGCTTCCACGGCACCACAGAGCCTGGGGCTGCGGGCTCACCTGTGCTGCCTATGCCGCGACGATGAGGCCCGCTCGGGGGCGTTTTTTGCCCGAAGCCGGTATGGGGCTTGCGAACATCCGGGGATTTCTCCCACGCCAAAGGGGCCAGCCCCGAAAGCTGTGGCCAGCCCTCGGCGCCCACTGCCGCCGCTTCCACGGCACCACAGAGCCTGGGGCTGCGGTCTCACCTGTGCTGCCTATGCCGCGACGTATGAGGCCCGCTCGGGGGCGTTTTTTGCCCGAAGCCGGCACGGGGCTTGCGAACGTCCGGGGATTTCTCCCACGCCAAAGGGGCCAGCCCCGAAAGCTGTGGCCAGCCCTCGGCGCCCACTGCCGCCGCTTCCACGGCACCACAGAGCCTGGGGCTGCGGTCTCACCTGTGCTGCCTATGCCGCGACGTATGAGACCCGCTCGGGGGCGTTTTTTGCCCGAAGCCGGCACGGGGCTTGCGAACGTCCGGGGATTTCTCCCACGCCAAAGGGGCCAGCCCCGAAAGCTGTGGCCAGCCCTCGGCGCCCACTGCCGCCGCTTCCACGGCACCACAGAGCCTGGGGCTGCGGTCTCACCTGTGCTGCCTATGCCGCGACGTATGAGGCCCGCTCGGGGGCGTTTTTTGCCCGAAGCCGGCACGGGGCTTGCGAACGTCCGGGGATTTCTCCCACGCCAAAGGGGCCAGCCCCGAAAGCTGTGGCCAGCCCTCGGCGCCCACTGCCGCCGCTTCCACGGCACCACAGAGCCTGGGGCTGCGGTCTCACCTGTGCTGCCTATGCCGCGACGTATGAGGCCCGCTCGGCGGCGTTTTTTGCCCGATGCCGGCACGGGGCTTGCGAACGTCCGGGGATTTCTCCCACGCCAAAGGGGCCAGCCCCGAAAGCTGTGGCCAGCCCTCGGCGCCCACTGCCACCGCTTCCACGGCACCACAGAGCCTGGGGCTGCGGGCTCACCTGTGCTGCCTATGCCGCGACATATGAGGCCCGCTCGGGGGCGTTTTTTGCCCGAAGCCGGTATGGGGCTTGCGAACATCCGGGGATTTCTCCCACGCCAAAGGGGCCAGCCCCGAAAGCTGTGGCCAGCCCTCGGCGCCCACTGCCGCCGCTTCCACGGCACCACAGAGCCTGGGGCTGCGGTCTCACCTGTGCTGCCTATGCCGCGACGTATGAGGCCCGCTCGGGGGCGTTTTTTGCCCGAAGCCGGCACGGGGCTTGCGAACGTCCGGGGATTTCTCCCACGCCAAAGGGGCCAGCCCCGAAAGCTGTGGCCAGCCCTCGGCGCCCACTGCCGCCGCTTCCACGGCACCACAGAGCCTGGGGCTGCGGTCTCACCTGTGCTGCCTATGCCGCGACGTATGAGGCCCGCTCGGCGGCGTTTTTTGCCCGAAGCCGGCACGGGGCTTGCGAACGTCCGGGGATTTCTCCCACGCCAAAGGGGCCAGCCCCGAAAGCTGTGGCCAGCCCTCGGCGCCCACTGCCGCCGCTTCCACGGCACCACAGAGCCTGGGGCTGCGGTCTCACCTGTGCTGCCTATGCCGCGACGTATGAGGCCCGCTCGGGGGCGTTTTTTGCCCGAAGCCGGCACGGGGCTTGCGAACGTCCGGGGATTTCTCCCACGCCAAAGGGGCCAGCCCCGAAAGCTGTGGCCAGCCCTCGGCGCCCACTGCCGCCGCTTCCACGGCACCACAGAGCCTGGGGCTGCGGGCTCACCTGTGCTGCCTATGCCGCGACGTATGAGGCCCGCTCGGGGGCGTTTTTTGCCCGAAGCCGGCACGGGGCTTGCGAACGTCCGGGGATTTCTCCCACGCCAAAGGGGCCAGCCCCGAAAGCTGTGGCCAGCCCTCGGCGCCCACTGCCGCCGCTTCCACGGCACCACAGAGCCTGGGGCTGCGGGCTCACCTGTGCTGCCTATGCCGCGACGTATGAGGCCCGCTCGGGGGCGTTTTTTGCCCGAAGCCGGTATGGGGCTTGCGAACATCCGGGGATTTCTCCCACGCCAAAGGGGCCAGCCCCGAAAGCTGTGGCCAGCCCTCGGCGCCCACTGCCGCCGCTTCCACGGCAGCACAGAGCCTGGGGATGCGGGCTCACCTGTGCTGCCTATGCCGCGACGTATGAGGCCCGCTCGGGGGCGTTTTTTGCCCGAAGCCGGCACGGGGCTTGCGAACGTCCGGGGATTTCTCCCACGCCAAAGGGGCCAGCCCCGAAAGCTGTGGCCAGCCCTCGGCGCCCACTGCCGCCGCTTCCACGGCACCACAGAGCCTGGGGCTGCGGGCTCACCTGTGCTGCCTATGCCGCGACATATGAGGCCCGCTCGGGGGCGTTTTTTGCCCGAAGCCGGCACGGGGCTTGCGAACGTCCGGGGATTTCTCCCACGCCAAAGGGGCCAGCCCCGAAAGCTGTGGCCAGCCCTCGGCGCCCACTGCCGCCGCTTCCACGGCAGCACAGAGCCTGGGGCTGCGGTCTCACCTGTGCTGCCTATGCCGCGACGTATGAGGCCCGCTCGGGGGCGTTTTTTGCCCGAAGCCGGCACGGGGCTTGCGAACGTCCGGGGATTTCTCCCACGCCAAAGGGGCCAGCCCCGAAAGCTGTGGCCAGCCCTCGGCGCCCACTGCCGCCGCTTCCACGGCAGCACAGAGCCTGGGGCTGCGGTCTCACCTGTGCTGCCTATGCCGCGACGTATGAGGCCCGCTCGGGGGCGTTTTTTGCCCGAAGCCGGCACGGGGCTTGCGAACGTCCGGGGATTTCTCCCACGCCAAAGGGGCCAGCCCCGAAAGCTGTGGCCAGCCCTCGGCGCCCACTGCCGCCGCTTCCACGGCACCACAGAGCCTGGGGCTGCGGGCTCACCTGTGCTGCCTATGCCGCGACGATGAGGCCCGCTCGGGGGCGTTTTTTGCCCGAAGCCGGTATGGGGCTTGCGAACATCCGGGGATTTCTCCCACGCCAAAGGGGCCAGCCCCGAAAGCTGTGGCCAGCCCTCGGCGCCCACTGCCGCCGCTTCCACGGCACCACAGAGCCTGGGGCTGCGGTCTCACCTGTGCTGCCTATGCCGCGACGTATGAGGCCCGCTCGGGGGCGTTTTTTGCCCGAAGCCGGCACGGGGCTTGCGAACGTCCGGGGATTTCTCCCACGCCAAAGGGGCCAGCCCCGAAAGCTGTGGCCAGCCCTCGGCGCCCACTGCCGCCGCTTCCACGGCACCACAGAGCCTGGGGCTGCGGTCTCACCTGTGCTGCCTATGCCGCGACGTATGAGACCCGCTCGGGGGCGTTTTTTGCCCGAAGCCGGCACGGGGCTTGCGAACGTCCGGGGATTTCTCCCACGCCAAAGGGGCCAGCCCCGAAAGCTGTGGCCAGCCCTCGGCGCCCACTGCCGCCGCTTCCACGGCACCACAGAGCCTGGGGCTGCGGTCTCACCTGTGCTGCCTATGCCGCGACGTATGAGGCCCGCTCGGGGGCGTTTTTTGCCCGAAGCCGGCACGGGGCTTGCGAACGTCCGGGGATTTCTCCCACGCCAAAGGGGCCAGCCCCGAAAGCTGTGGCCAGCCCTCGGCGCCCACTGCCGCCGCTTCCACGGCACCACAGAGCCTGGGGCTGCGGTCTCACCTGTGCTGCCTATGCCGCGACGTATGAGGCCCGCTCGGCGGCGTTTTTTGCCCGATGCCGGCACGGGGCTTGCGAACGTCCGGGGATTTCTCCCACGCCAAAGGGGCCAGCCCCGAAAGCTGTGGCCAGCCCTCGGCGCCCACTGCCACCGCTTCCACGGCACCACAGAGCCTGGGGCTGCGGGCTCACCTGTGCTGCCTATGCCGCGACATATGAGGCCCGCTCGGGGGCGTTTTTTGCCCGAAGCCGGTATGGGGCTTGCGAACATCCGGGGATTTCTCCCACGCCAAAGGGGCCAGCCCCGAAAGCTGTGGCCAGCCCTCGGCGCCCACTGCCGCCGCTTCCACGGCACCACAGAGCCTGGGGCTGCGGTCTCACCTGTGCTGCCTATGCCGCGACGTATGAGGCCCGCTCGGGGGCGTTTTTTGCCCGAAGCCGGCACGGGGCTTGCGAACGTCCGGGGATTTCTCCCACGCCAAAGGGGCCAGCCCCGAAAGCTGTGGCCAGCCCTCGGCGCCCACTGCCGCCGCTTCCACGGCACCACAGAGCCTGGGGCTGCGGTCTCACCTGTGCTGCCTATGCCGCGACATATGAGGCCCGCTCGGGGGCGTTTTTTGCCCGAAGCCGGCACGGGGCTTGCGAACGTCCGGGGATTTCTCCCACGCCAAAGGGGCCAGCCCCGAAAGCTGTGGCCAGCCCTCGGCGCCCACTGCCGCCGCTTCCACGGCACCACAGAGCCTGGGGCTGCGGTCTCACCTGTGCTGCCTATGCCGCGACGTATGAGGCCCGCTCGGGGGCGTTTTTTGCCCGAAGCCGGCACGGGGCTTGCGAACGTCCGGGGATTTCTCCCACGCCAAAGGGGCCAGCCCCGAAAGCTGTGGCCAGCCCTCGGCGCCCACTGCCGCCGCTTCCACGGCACCACAGAGCCTGGGGCTGCGGTCTCACCTGTGCTGCCTATGCCGCGACGTATGAGGCCCGCTCGGGGGCGTTTTTTGCCCGAAGCCGGCACGGGGCTTGCGAACGTCCGGGGATTTCTCCCACGCCAAAGGGGCCAGCCCCGAAAGCTGTGGCCAGCCCTCGGCGCCCACTGCCGCCGCTTCCACGGCACCACAGAGCCTGGGGCTGCGGTCTCACCTGTGCTGCCTATGCCGCGACGTATGAGGCCCGCTCGGGGGCGTTTTTTGCCCGAAGCCGGCACGGGGCTTGCGAACGTCCGGGGATTTCTCCCACGCCAAAGGGGCCAGCCCCGAAAGCTGTGGCCAGCCCTCGGCGCCCACTGCCGCCGCTTCCACGGCACCACAGAGCCTGGGGCTGCGGTCTCACCTGTGCTGCCTATGCCGCGACGTATGAGGCCCGCTCGGGGGCGTTTTTTGCCCGAAGCCGGCACGGGGCTTGCGAACGTCCGGGGATTTCTCCCACGCCAAAGGGGCCAGCCCCGAAAGCTGTGGCCAGCCCTCGGCGCCCACTGCCGCCGCTTCCACGGCACCACAGAGCCTGGGGCTGCGGTCTCACCTGTGCTGCCTATGCCGCGACGTATGAGGCCCGCTCGGCGGCGTTTTTTGCCCGAAGCCGGCACGGGGCTTGCGAACGTCCGGGGATTTCTCCCACGCCAAAGGGGCCTGCCCCAAAAGCTGTGGCCAGCCCTCGGCGCCCACTGCCGCCGCTTCCACGGCACCACAGAGCCTGGGGCTGCGGTCTCACCTGTGCTGCCTATGCCGCGACGTATGAGGCCCGCTCGGCGGCGTTTTTTGCCCGAAGCCGGCACGGGGCTTGCGAACGTCCGGGGATTTCTCCCACGCCAAAGGGGCCAGCCCCGAAAGCTGTGGCCAGCCCTCGGCGTCCACTGCCGCCGCTTCCACGGCACCACAGAGCCTGGGGCTGCGGGCTCACCTGTGCTGCCTATGCCGCGACGTATGAGGCCCGCTCGGGGGCGTTTTTTGCCCGAAGCCGGTATGGGGCTTGCGAACATCCGGGGATTTCTCCCACGCCAAAGGGGCCAGCCCCGAAAGCTGTGGCCAGCCCTCGGCGCCCACTGCCGCCGCTTCCACGGCACCACAGAGCCTGGGGCTGCGGTCTCACCTGTGCTGCCTATGCCGCGACGTATGAGGCCCGCTCGGCGGCGTTTTTTGCCCGAAGCCGGCACGGGGCTTGCGAACGTCCGGGGATTTCTCCCACGCCAAAGGGGCCAGCCCCGAAAGCTGTGGCCAGCCCTCGGCGCCCACTGCCGCCGCTTCCACGGCACCACAGAGCCTGGGGCTGTGGTCTCACCTGTGCTGCCTATGCCGCGACGTATGAGGCCCGCTCGGGGGCGTTTTTTGCCCGAAGC
The DNA here is from genome assembly GCF_030463565.1 of Pelecanus crispus. NCBI lineage: Eukaryota > Metazoa > Chordata > Aves > Pelecaniformes > Pelecanidae > Pelecanus > Pelecanus crispus. Next base: position 8,377 of record NW_027461448.1, on the reverse strand, counting down.
CGGCACGGGGCTTGCGAACGTCCGGGGATTTCTCCCACGCCAAAGGGGCCAGCCCCGAAAGCTGTGGCCAGCCCTCGGCACCCACTGCCGCCGCTTCCACGGCACCACAGAGCCTGGGGCTGCGGTCTCACCTGTGCTGCCTATGCCGCGACGTATGAGGCCCGCTCGGGGGCGTTTTTTGCCCGAAGCCGGCACGGGGCTTGCGAACGTCCGGGGATTTCTCCCACGCCAAAGGGGCCAGCCCCGAAAGCTGTGGCCAGCCCTCGGCGCCCACTGCCGCCGCTTCCACGGCACCACAGAGCCTGGGGCTGCGGTCTCACCTGTGCTGCCTATGCCGCGACGTATGAGGCCCGCTCGGCGGCGTTTTTTGCCCGAAGCCGGCACGGGGCTTGCGAACGTCCGGGGATTTCTCCCACGCCAAAGGGGCCAGCCCCGAAAGCTGTGGCCAGCCCTCGGCGCCCACTGCCGCCGCTTCCACGGCAGCACAGAGCCTGGGGCTGCGGTCTCACCTGTGCTGCCTATGCCGCGACGTATGAGGCCCGCTCGGCGGCGTTTTTTGCCCGATGCCGGCACGGGGCTTGCGAACGTCCGGGGATTTCTCCCACGCCAAAGGGGCCATCCCCGAAAGCTGTGGCCAGCCCTCGGCGCCCACTGCCGCCGCTTCCACGGCACCACAGAGCCTGGGGCTGCGGTCTCACCTGTGCTGCCTATGCCGCGACGTATGAGGCCCGCTCGGGGGCGTTTTTTTGCCCGAAGCCGGCACGGGGCTTGCGAACGTCCGGGGATTTCTCCCACGCCAAAGGGGCCAGCCCCGAAAGCTGTGGCCAGCCCTCGGCGCCCACTGCCGCCGCTTCCACGGCACCACAGAGCCTGGGGCTGCGGTCTCACCTGTGCTGCCTATGCCGCGACGTATGAGGCCCGCTCGGCGGCGTTTTTTGCCCGAAGCCGGCACGGGGCTTGCGAACGTCCGGGGATTTCTCCCACGCCAAAGGGGCCAGCCCCGAAAGCTGTGGCCAGCCCTCGGCGCCCACTGCCGCCGCTTCCACGGCAGCACAGAGCCTGGGGCTGCGGTCTCACCTGTGCTGCCTATGCCGCGACGTATGAGGCCCGCTCGGGGGCGTTTTTTGCCCGAAGCCGGCACGGGGCTTGCGAACGTCCGGGGATTTCTCCCACGCCAAAGGGGCCAGCCCCGAAAGCTGTGGCCAGCCCTCGGCGCCCACTGCCGCCGCTTCCACGGCACCACAGAGCCTGGGGCTGCGGTCTCACCTGTGCTGCCTATGCCGCGACGTATGAGGCCCGCTCGGGGGCGTTTTTTGCCCGAAGCCGGCACGGGGCTTGCGAACGTCCGGGGATTTCTCCCACGCCAAAGGGGCCAGCCCCGAAAGCTGTGGCCAGCCCTCGGCGCCCACTGCCGCCGCTTCCACGGCACCACAGAGCCTGGGGCTGCGGTCTCACCTGTGCTGCCTATGCCGCGACGTATGAGGCCCGCTCGGGGGCGTTTTTTGCCCGAAGCCGGCACGGGGCTTGCGAACGTCCGGGGATTTCTCCCATGCCAAAGGGGCCATCCCCGAAAGCTGTGGCCAGCCCTCGGCGCCCACTGCCGCCGCTTCCACGGCACCACAGAGCCTGGGGCTGCGGGCTCACCTGTGCTGCTTATGCCGCGACGTATGAGGCCCGCTCGGGGGCGTTTTTTGCCCGAAGCCGGCACGGGGCTTGCGAACGTCCGGGGATTTCTCCCACGCCAAAGGGGCCAGCCCCGAAAGCTGTGGCCAGCCCTCGGCGCCCACTGCCGCCGCTTCCACGGCACCACAGAGCCTGGGGCTGCGGTCTCACCTGTGCTGCCTATGCCGCGACGTATGAGGCCCGCTCGGGGGCGTTTTTTGCCCGAAGCCGGCACGGGGCTTGCGAACGTCCGGGGATTTCTCCCACGCCAAAGGGGCCAGCCCCGAAAGCTGTGGCCAGCCCTCGGCGCCCACTGCCGCCGCTTCCACGGCACCACAGAGCCTGGGGCTGCGGTCTCACCTGTGCTGCCTATGCCGCGACGTATGAGGCCCGCTCGGGGGCGTTTTTTGCCCGAAGCCGGCACGGGGCTTGCGAACGTCCTGGGATTTCTCCCACGCCAAAGGGGCCAGCCCCGAAAGCTGTGGCCAGCCCTCGGCGCCCACTGCCGCCGCTTCCACGGCACCACAGAGCCTGGGGCTGCGGTCTCACCTGTGCTGCCTATGCCGCGACGTATGAGGCCCGCTCGGGGGCGTTTTTTGCCCGAAGCCGGCACGGGGCTTGCGAACGTCCGGGGATTTCTCCCACGCCAAAGGGGCCAGCCCCGAAAGCTGTGGCCAGCCCTCGGCGCCCACTGCCGCCGCTTCCACGGCACCACAGAGCCTGGGGCTGCGGTCTCACCTGTGCTGCCTATGCCGCGACGTATGAGGCCCCGCTCGGGGGCGTTTTTTGCCCGAAGCCGGCACGGGGCTTGCGAACGTCCGGGGATTTCTCCCACGCCAAAGGGGCCAGCCGCGAAAGCTGTGGCCAGCCCTCGGCGCCCACTGCCGCCGCTTCCACGGCACCACAGAGCCTGGGGCTGCGGTCTCACCTGTGCTGCCTATGCCGCGACGTATGAGGCCCGCTCGGGGGCGTTTTTTGCCCGAAGCCGGCACGGGGCTTGCGAACGTCCGGGGATTTCTCCCACGCCAAAGGGGCCAGCCCCGAAAGCTGTGGCCAGCCCTCGGCGCCCACTGCCGCCGCTTCCACGGCACCACAGAGCCTGGGGCTGCGGTCTCACCTGTGCTGCCTATGCCGCGACGTATGAGGCCCGCTCGGGGCGTTTTTTGCCCGAAGCCGGCACGGGGCTTGCGAACGTCCGGGGATTTCTCCCACGCCAAAGGGGCCAGCCGCGAAAGCTGTGGCCAGCCCTCGGCGCCCCACTGCCGCCGCTTCCACGGCACCACAGAGCCTGGGGCTGCGGTCTCACCTGTGCTGCCTATGCCGCGACGTATGAGGCCCCGCTCGGCGGCGTTTTTTGCCCGAAGCCGGCACGGGGCTTGCGAACGTCCGGGGATTTCTCCCACGCCAAAGGGGCCAGCCCCGAAAGCTGTGGCCAGCCCTCGGCGCCCACTGCCGCCGCTTCCACGGCACCACAGAGCCTGGGGCTGCGGTCTCACCTGTGCTGCCTATGCCGCGACGTATGAGGCCCGCTCGGGGGCGTTTTTTGCCCGAAGCCGGCACGGGGCTTGCGAACGTCCGGGGATTTCTCCCACGCCAAAGGGGCCAGCCCCGAAAGCTGTGGCCAGCCCTCGGCGCCCACTGCCGCCGCTTCCACGGCACCACAGAGCCTGGGGCTGCGGTCTCACCTGTGCTGCCTATGCCGCGACGTATGAGGCCCGCTCGGGGGCGTTTTTTGCCCGAAGCCGGCACGGGGCTTGCGAACGTCCGGGGATTTCTCCCACGCCAAAGGGGCCAGCCCCGAAAGCTGTGGCCAGCCCTCGGCGCCCACTGCCGCCGCTTCCACGGCACCACAGAGCCTGGGGCTGCGGTCTCACCTGTGCTGCCTATGCCGCGACGTATGAGGCCCGCTCGGCGGCGTTTTTTTGCCCGAAGCCGGCACGGGGCTTGCGAACGTCCGGGGATTTCTCCCACGCCAAAGGGCCAGCCCCGAAAGCTGTGGCCAGCCCTCGGCGCCCACTGCCGCCGCTTCCACGGCACCACAGAGCCTGGGGCTGCGGTCTCACCTGTGCTGCCTATGCCGCGACGTATGAGGCCCGCTCGGGGCGTTTTTTGCCCGAAGCCGGCACGGGGGCTTGGCGAACTTCCGGGGATTTCTCCCACGCCAAAGGGGCCAGCCCCGAAAGCTGTGGCCAGCCCTCGGCGCCCACTGCCGCCGCTTCCACGGCACCACAGAGCCTGCGGATGCGGGCTCACCTGTGCTGCCTATGCCGCGACGTATGAGGCCCCGCTCTGGGGGCGTTTTTGCCCGAAGCCGGTATGGGGCTTGCGAACATCCGGGGATTTCTCCCACGCCAAAGGGGCCAGCCCCGAAAGCTGTGGCCAGCCCTCGGCGCCCACTGCCGCCGCTTCCACGGCACCACAGAGCCTGGGGCTGCGGTCTCACCTGTGCTGCCTATGCCGCGACGTATGAGGCCCGCTCGGGGGCGTTTTTTGCCCGAAGCCGGCACGGGGCTTGCGAACGTCCGGGGATTTCTCCCACGCCAAAGGGGCCAGCCCCGAAAGCTGTGGCCAGCCCTCGGCGCCCACTGCCGCCGCTTCCACGGCACCACAGAGCCTGGGGCTGCGGTCTCACCTGTGCTGCCTATGCCGCGACGTATGAGGCCCGCTCGGGGGCGTTTTTTGCCCGAAGCCGGCACGGGGCTTGCGAACGTCCGGGGATTTCTCCCACGCCAAAGGGGCCAGCCCCGAAAGCTGTGGCCAGCCCTCGGCGCCCACTGCCGCCGCTTCCACGGCACCACAGAGCCTGGGGCTGCGGGTCTCACCTGTGCTGCCTATGCCGCGACGTATGAGGCCCGCTCGGCGGCGTTTTTTGCCCGAAGCCGGCACGGGGCTTGCGAACGTCCGGGGATTTCTCCCACGCCAAAGGGGCCAGCCCCGAAAGCTGTGGCCAGCCCTCGGCGCCCACTGCCGCCGCTTCCACGGCACCACAGAGCCTGGGGCTGCGGTCTCACCTGTGCTGCCTATGCCGCGACGTATGAGGCCCCGCTCGGGGGCGTTTTTTGCCCGAAGCCGGCACGGGGCTTGCGAACGTCCGGGGATTTCTTCTCCACGCCAAAGGGGCCAGCCCCGAAAGCTGTGGCCAGCCCTCGGCGCCCACTGCCGCCCGCTTCCACGGCACCACAGAGCCTGGGGGCTGCGGTCTCACCTGTGCTGTCCTATGCCGCGACGTATGAGGCCCGCTCGGCGGCGTTTTTTTGCCCGAAGCGGCACGGGGCTTGCGAACGTCCTGGGATTTCTCCCACGCCAAAGGGGCCAGCCCCGAAAGCTGTGGCCAGCCCTCGGCGCCCACTGCCGCCGCTTCCACGGCACCACAGAGCCTGGGGCTGCGGTCTCACCTGTGCTGCCTATGCCGCGACGTATGAGGCCCGCTCGGGGGCGTTTTTTGCCCGAAGCCGGCACGGGGCTTGCGAACGTCCGGGGATTTCTCCCACGCCAAAGGGGCCAGCCCCGAAAGCTGTGGCCAGCCCTCGGCGCCCACTGCCGCCGCTTCCACGGCACCACAGAGCCTGGGGCTGCGGGCTCACCTGTGCTGCCTATGCCGCGACGTATGAGGCCCGCTCGGGGGGCGTTTTTTGCCCGAAGCCGGCACGGGGCTTGCGAACGTCCGGGGATTTCTCCCACGCCAAAGGGGCCAGCCCCGAAAGCTGTGGCCAGCCCTCGGCGCCCACTGCCGCCGCTTCCACGGCACCACAGAGCCTGGGGCTGCGGTCTCACCTGTGCTGCCTATGCCGCGACGTATGAGGCCCGCTCGGCGGCGTTTTTTGCCCGAAGCCGGCACGGGGCTTGCGAACGTCCGGGGATTTCTCCCACGCCAAAGGGGCCAGCCGCGAAAGCTGTGGCCAGCCCTCGGCGCCCACTGCCGCCGCTTCCACGGCACCACAGAGCCTGGGGCTGCGGTCTCACCTGTGCTGCCTATGCCGCGACGTATGAGGCCCGCTCGGGGGCGTTTTTTGCCCGAAGCCGGCACGGGGCTTGCGAACGTCCGGGGATTTCTCCCACGCCAAAGGGGCCAGCCCCGAAAGCTGTGGCCAGCCCTCGGCGCCCACTGCCGCCGCATCCACGGCACCACAGAGCCTGGGGCTGCGGTCTCACCTGTGCTGCCTATGCCCGCGACGTATGAGGCCCGCTCGGGGGCGTTTTTTGCCCGAAGCCGGCACGGGGCTTGCGAACGTCCGGGATTTCTCCCACGCCAAAGGGGCCAGCCGCGAAAGCTGTGGCCAGCCCTCGGCGCCCACTGCCGCCGCTTCCACGGCACCACAGAGCCTGGGGCTGCGGTCTCACCTGTGCTGCCTATGCCGCGACGTATGAGGGCCCGCTCGGCGGCGTTTTTTTGCCCGAAGCCGGCACGGGGCTTGCGAACGTCCGGGGATTTCTCCCACGCCAAAGGGGCCAGCCCGAAAGCTGTGGCCAGCCCTCGGCGCCCACTGCCGCCGCTTCCACGGCACCACAGAGCCTGGGGCTGCGGTCTCACCTGTGCTGCCTATGCCGCGACGTATGAGGCCCGCTCGGGGGCGTTTTTTGCCCGAAGCCGGCACGGGGCTTGCGAACGTCCGGGATTTCTCCCACGCCAAAGGGGCCAGCCCGAAAGCTGTGGCCAGCCCTCGGCGCCCACTGCCGCCGCTTCCACGGCACCACAGAGCCTGGGGCTGCGGTCTCACCTGTGCTGCCTATGCCGCGACGTATGAGGCCCGCTCGGGGGCGTTTTTTGCCCGAAGCCGGCACGGGGCTTGCGAACGTCCGGGGATTTCTTCCCCACGCCAAAGGGGGCCAGCCCCGAAAGCTGTGGCCAGCCCTCGGCGCCCACTGCCGCCGCTTCCACGGCACCACAGAGCCTGGGGCTGCGGGCTCACCTGTGCTGCCTATGCCGCGACGTATGAGGCCCGCTCGGGGGCGTTTTTTGCCCGAAGCCGGCACGGGGCTTGCGAACGTCCGGGGATTTCTCCCACGCCAAAGGGGCCAGCCCCGAAAGCTGTGGCCAGCCCTCGGCGCCCACTGCCGCCGCTTCCACGGCACCACAGAGCCTGGGGCTGCGGTCTCACCTGTGCTGCCTATGCCGCGACGTATGAGGCCCGCTCGGGGGCGTTTTTTGCCCGAAAGCCGGCACGGGGCTTGCGAACGTCCGGGGATTTCTCCCACGCCAAAGGGGCCAGCCCCGAAAGCTGTGGCCAGCCCTCGGCGCCCACTGCCGCCGCTTCCACGGCACCACAGAGCCTGCGGCTGCAGGGCTCACCTGTGCTGCCTATGCCGCGACGTATGAGGCCCGCTCGGGGGCGTTTTTTGCCCGAAGCCGGTATGGGGCTTGCGAACATCCGGGATTTCTCCCACGCCAAAGGGGCCAGCCCCGAAAGCTGTGGCCAGCCCTCGGCGCCCACTGCCGCCGCTTCCACGGCACCACAGAGCCTGGGGCTGCGGTCTCACCTGTGCTGCCTATGCCGCGACGTATGAGGCCCGCTCGGGGGCGTTTTTTGCCCGAAGCCGGCACGGGGCTTGCGAACGTCCGGGGATTTCTCCCACGCCAAAGGGGCCAGCCCCGAAAGCTGTGGCCAGCCCTCGGCGCCCACTGCCGCCGCTTCCACGGCACACAGAGCCTGGGGCTGCGGTCTCACCTGTGCTGCCTATGCCGCGACGTATGAGGCCCGCTCGGGGGCGTTTTTGCCCGAAGCCGGCACGGGGCTTGCGAACGTCCGGGGATTTCTCCCACGCCAAAGGGGCCAGCCCCGAAAGCTGTGGCCAGCCCTCGGCGCCCACTGCCGCCGCTTCCACGGCACCACAGAGCCTGGGGCTGCGGGCTCACCTGTGCTGCCTATGCCGCGACGTATGAGGGCCCGCTCGGCGGGCGTTTTTTGCCCGAAGCCGGCACGGGGCTTGCGAACGTCCGGGGATTTCTCCCACGCCAAAGGGGCCAGCCCCGAAAGCTGTGGCCAGCCCTCGGCGCCCACTGCCGCCGCTTCCACGGCACCACAGAGCCTGGGGCTGCGGTCTCACCTGTGCTGCCTATGCCGCGACGTATGAGGCCCGCTCGGCGGCGTTTTTTTGCCCGAAGCCGGCACGGGGCTTGCGAACGTCCGGGGATTTCTCCCACGCCAAAGGGGCCAGCCCCGAAAGCTGTGGCCAGCCCTCGGCGCCCACTGCCGCCGCTTCCCACGGCACCACAGAGCCTGGGGCTGCGGTCTCACCTGTGCTGCCTATGCCGCGACGTATGAGGCCCGCTCGGCGGCGTTTTTTGCCCGAAGCCGCACGGGGCTTGCGAACGTCCGGGGATTTCTCCCACGCCAAAGGGGCCAGCCCCGAAAGCTGTGGCCAGCCCTCGGCGCCCACTGCCGCCGCTTCCACGGCACCACAGAGCCTGGGGCTGCGGTCTCACCTGTGCTGCCTATGCCGCGACGTATGAGGCCCCGCTCGGGGGCGTTTTTTGCCCGAAGCCGGCACGGGGCTTGCGAACGTCCGGGGATTTCTCCCACGCCAAAGGGGCCAGCCCCGAAAGCTGTGGCCAGCCCTCGGCGCCCACTGCCGCCGCTTCCACGGCACCACAGAGCCTGGGGCTGCGGTCTCACCTGTGCTGCCTATGCCGCGACGTATGAGGCCCGCTCGGGGGCGTTTTTTGCCCGAAGCCGGCACGGGGCTTGCGAACGTCCGGGGATTTCTCCCACGCCAA
>NW_027461447.1:0-25666 GCF_030463565.1 Pelecanus crispus | reverse complement strand
TCTTTCATACAGGGAGTGTGATGTTCACAAAGGAAAAATATACTGAGCAAGACTAAACATCAGAAACTGTTTCTTTAAACATTTAAAGCCAGATAAAACCACACTGCTGATTCCTCCAGCATGAATCATCAATTTGTGCTGATGTGCTCCTAACAGTTCACACCAGCCCTTGCTTTTCCTGGGCTGGGAAGAAGGGACCCGTGGCTGAGGCAGGCTGGGTGACCAGGGAAGGGGAGTGGCATGGTGGCACACCATGAGGGACCTGGCTGGAAAGGAGCAGCGGCTGCTGGGGTGTCACTCTTTCCTGTCTTTTTTTTTTGGGGGGGGAGGGCTCTGTGAGCTGCCGCGGTGCATTTACTTATGCCCCTCTCAGCAGGGTCTCCCCTTTGCTCTGGACCTCAGAGCAGATCACAGACTGGTCTTGGCTTCCCACTGACCACAGGGACCTCAGGGGGCACAGGCAGCTGCCAGGTTGGAGTGTGTGGCACTGCTGCCTGCACTGGCTGGGTCTGGGCTCCCTCTTGGTGGGGAGGCAGCAGGTACTGCTGAGGAAAGGGGAGCCAGGCATCCCCCTGCCCCCAGGGGCACTCGGCACTGCAGCCCCAGCTCTTCCCCTTCCTGCAGTGGAAGTGGCCTCGCTCCTTAAATCTGAGACAGGAAAATTCTTTCTTGCCTTTTCTTTCTCATTCTACACTTGAATTTTGCTGTCTCATGCATAAGGGGTCAGACCAGCATACTCATGTGATGGCAGCTCCCAGCCCGTAGCATCACTTTCCTAGGCTGAGAGGGGAAGGAGGTGGGTTTTCAGGTGCCCATGGTAGGATCCCTGAGGAAGGATGTGCACAGGAGGAGGCTGAACACTCCCAGCCCCTGGACCATCATGGACTTTGCTGGGACTGCTGAGCCCTTGCTGTGTCAGCCCCAGCTACCCACAGCTGCTTTTGTTGGCTGTGTTTTCTCACCCCAGTTCAGGAGCGTGCACCACAAGCAAAGAGATAACGTAGGGCATGCTTTAGCGGCAGGAGCCGTCGGCAGAGGCCAAGCCTCCAAGCATGGAAAACACCCTTGGAGCCACAATAGGATCTTGGTGAGGGAGTGACTAAGAATGAAAGAGAGGTCCAAACTCTGCTCCAGCTTTGGAAGAGCAGGGTATCGTTACCGGGAACAGAAAAAGGATCATGTTTCCAGATTGGAATCCTGGAGGAAGAAATACACTTCTGATAAGAGAAGGTCGCCTTTTCTTCTGAGTCACTACATTCCTGGGAGTTGTTGCGCAAGATGTTTTTAGAGATCCCGTTTCAGCTCACCGTGGTTACACCGTCCAGCTCTGGGGCCCTCAGCACAAGAAGAACATGGACCTGTTGGAGCAGGTCCAGAAGAGGGCCACCAAAATGATCCGAGGGCTGGAGCACCTCTCCTACGAGGCCAGGCTGAGAGAGTTGGGGTTGTTCAGCCTGGAGAAGAGAAGGCTGTGGGGAGACCTTATTGCGACCTTCCAGTACTTAAAGGGGGCCTACAGGAAGGATGGGGAAAATCTTTTTAGCAAGGTCTGTTGTGACAGAACAAGGAATAATGGATTTAAACTAAAGAAGAATAGATTTAGACTAGACATAAGAAAGAAGTTTTTTACAATGAGGGTGGTGAAGCACTGGAACAGGTTACCCAGGGAGGCAGTGGAGGCCCCATCCCTGGAAACATCCAAGGTGAGGTTGGATGGGGCTCTGAGCACCCTGATCCAGTTAAAGCTGTCCCTGCTCATGGCACGGCGGTTGGGCTACATGACCTTTAAAGGTCCCTTCCAACCCAAAGCATTCTGTGATTCTATGATTCTATGATCTATATGTGCATATAAGCATCTTGATGGGGATCAAAGAAGATCTAAAAAATGATCATTATTGCCACAGAAAAAATATGCTGCACTTACTACACATGAAAAATGAGTGGGTTTATTTTTTCTATTGTTACAGTTTACGATTCATAAAGTGGCACATTTTTCTTTTGAACAGGAATAATTTTTTTTTTTTGTATTGCTGATAGGAGGTGATTCTCACCGAGCGCTAATGTAAATTCCCTGTCATGTTCCTAAATTTTACAAATAACAAAAAAAAAAAAAAAAAGCCCTAGATTAGGTGAGGACTGGAATTTCCCTAAAATGTAATTGAAAGCTTGAGTTATCTTTAACGAAACCTCAATAGCTCTTTATATCACTTCTGCCAATCTGTGAGAGGGATTGACTCATTTTCAAACTGTGGGAAAAGGAGGAAAAATCTTGGATGCTAGTGTCTTTTGACTCCTGGTTGCTTTAGGAGTTTAAATTCCTTTGGAGGCTCAGAAGGCCTCTGGTGTCCATGTCTTGCCCATCTTTCCCTCGAGGTGTCTAAATGCAGAACTGTGATCTTGGAAATCCTGAGATCCACCTGATCATGGAGGCCCCTGAATCACGCCCCTAGTTTCCAAGGTTTCAGTTTCGCAGCAGAATGTTCTCCAAGGCCTTGCTTACAAGCAAGCCCTTGTCAGAAGCCCTAACTGGCCTTTCTGCTGTCACTCAGGGAGACAAGGGAGCAAGTCTTATAGCCCTGAGAGATTTTTCTGTTTGCATGGTCAGACCATGGCATGGAAAAATTAGATCACAAGCAATCTCGGTTTCCAGGGCTGAAAGTTTGTCTTGTTTGCCTGCTGAGGAAGGGACATTCTGCAGCGAGGAACATCCCTTTCCAAAGAATGCCGCAGATAAGGCAGCTTTTCTCTTACAAAGGTCTTTGGCTCTATGCAAGTTATCTGAAGGACAGGCTGTGACTCTGTGGAAGGCAACAAGGCATGTCAGCAGAACAGGATCTGACTCAAAAGCAAAACTACATGAGCTTGCAACAGCTGCCAAAAAATACCTGGCTGACTAAGGGAAGAAGAATGCTGAGAGCAGGAAAGGTCCATGTGATCTGTTTGGCTTGTTCTCTTCTTTTGGAATAGCGCTATAAGGGCGGCTTTCTTTCCAACCCTGCCTGTTACAGCTGGAGCTGGAGCACTGGGAGGCAGATAATGAGTCCAGATGTTATATTTGGCATCTGTCTAGCTGTCTTCAGTCCAGCTCAAGTGCTAGGGATCAGCAGGTTGGAAATGAGCAGTTAGAAGTTTAAACTAAAAGAGGGTAGATTCAGTCTAGATGTAAGGAATAAATTTTTTATGATGAGGGTGGTGAAACACTGCAGCAGGTTGCCCAGAGAGGTGGTAGATGCCCCATCCCTGGAAACATTCAAGGTCAGGTGGGACGGGGCTCTGAGCAACCCGATCGGGTTGAAGATGTCCCTGCTTATTGCAGGGGGGGTGGCCTAGATGACCTTTAAACGTCCCTTCCAACCCAACCCATTCTATGATTCTGTGAAGCACACAAAGCCTTTAAGAAAGTTAATGATGCACTTTTATTAATTTGAGGAATTTAATCAAAACCTCTACTTTGACCAGTAGGTTAGATATTACATTAGATAAATTATCTGTTATAGATAGATAGATTATGATATTATGTTAGGTTAGATATTATGTTGGGTTAGATATTATTATAATTAGAGGAAATCAGGAAAAAAAGGAAAATTATTCCTGTTACCTGCCATCTTGTCAATGGTTAATTGGACTGGGACCTGCTGGATGCCACAGATCTGTATCTAGATATCCACGTGAACATGAAATGAGAATCTTCCATGAGTTTTCATCCTCTCTTTTCCCATACTTCCCATACTTTGAAAGCATCTGCAAGGGGATCCAGTGGGTGTCATCCCAAAACAGACAATTCTTCAGTTTAGAAATACAGGGCTAGAAAGGGATTCCCTGGCCTCTGACTCCAGTCTCCTGGCAACAAACTATTTGTTTTAGGGAATAGCTCAAATTTTTCCTGTCCCTTTGCAAGTGAGGGTCTGTCCCCATCTTTCAAGGAAGGTAAGTTTGACTTCTGAAAGAGCCAAAAACTGAGAATGGCACTGGGGGCATTGCAGAAGCTGAGACATTAATTAGAAGAAACTGCTTGTGTTCGCCTGAGTCACAGGACAGCAGAACATGCAAGTGAGAAGGAAGCAGCTTCTATTCATCAGTGAGGAGAGAGGGAATGTCCTACCACCACCGAGGAGCTCAGCTGGAGCAAAGCCTGGAGAGCTGCTAAAGTCTCCAGAGGAGTCTGGCCCCATCTGTCCCCAGAGGTTCCTGAAACTTCTCTGCCATGGCTTTCACGCAGTAACAAAAGCTGTTTTGCTAGGGAGCTTCCTACCATGCACCTCCCTGGCACTTGTTCTCTGCTGCATCAGGCCACCCGTCCCACGCCTTCTCGTGCCAAGGTGGCCTTGTTTTCTTGCCGAACTAGCTGTGCAGCTGGACGTGCCTTCGGCAGACTCGTGTCCTGCTGACTTTCCTCTCAATTTACAAGCTGTTTGTTCCTGGAAGGCCTCCAGCGCCACTACTTTGGCATCAACTCAACTTTTGCTTTCATCTGTAACTGCTCTAAACTGCAGCACATAGCTGCATTACCCGGGTGGGACCCAGGGGAAGTATTTGGTCATGAATTTTGGCTATGAAGCATTGCATCCAGCAGCACTATGTCAACAGAAGTGTAAACTCCATGATTTCCTCTTCCACTCCAGCCACTGATGGAGAGACAAAGAGAAACCTATGGCCTTGCACAGCCCTTTGGAGCCAGGATTCAAGTCGCCCATAGCAAATCCCCCTCAGTTTCTGAAGGATGGGCTCTGCCCTCTGTTATATCACTGGGATGTGTGCTTCTAGCCACTGCTTCACCCACAAGTGGGAACAGCCTGCCTCACCGAAGCCACTTGTGTGGGCAAAAAGCTGGGGGGTGGGGGAGTGTCTCTGAAGTTGTTGCTCACTGCTGATTTCAGGTATTGGTTTTTTACTTTATATAAAGCTTACTGTCTTCATACTGCAAACCGAGAGTGCTCACCTATCAGGCTGAGGATATATAATGTGCCCCCAGAAGATGCTCAAGGTCAGAGAAAGCAGACATTTGCTTTAGATGCCATCCAAGTCCTTGAATGACCCTACTGTTCTCCCCATAGTGGGCTATAGCACATATGGTCATTTCCTGCCCAAAACTCAAAGAGATTTCTTGAGAAACTCTTATATTTGGCTAAGAGCTAAGCCAAGAGAAGTGATCCTAAGTGCTTTCTTGTTGTACGGTGATAGGAGCAGGAAAATATGTCAAGAGAGGGAGAGGAGGGGTCTGCCGTCCTGCAGTCTTGGGGCCAAATATTCTGATTTCATGGATTTTACCCAGCCTGGGCAGAGGGTCTCTGAGGACACCCACTCCAGCCCCTGCCAGGCAAGGTGCAGGGGCTCTGACCCACTGTGCCCCGCCAGTCTACCTTGGCTTGCTGCTGCAGGACAGTGGGGAGCTCTGTGAGGGGTGAAAACACCCATGGGTTGGATGGGGGGTCACCACAACCAGCTCACCTCTCCCAAATGGTGCTTCTGGCTCAATGTCATGATCCAGCCACTGAATTGATCCAGGTGCCTGTAAATATCCTCCCCAAATGAACAAGATATCCAGTTTGTGCCTTTTTACACTCTTTTATGGTGCATGAGGAATATAAAGGAAGCCGGAAGGTTGGTGGCTTATTTGTTTGAGGATGGGAGGGAAGAAACATTTGAAATTGGGTGTGGGTATAGTTTGCTTGCTTGGTTCCTTTTTACACTGAGAAATTTGAGTTCTGTAGTGCCATGGTCAAGAATTTGAGGAGAGCTCAGAAAATGAATGTTTGCTAGCAAAGAGGGAAAGAGATCTGGAATGAGGATGTTTAAAATGTGTTGTGCTTGTTCATATGTCTCTAATGAACTTTTTGGAGACATGAAACTTTTGTGGAAATCAAGCAGTTCACCTCAGCGGGGTCAACTCTTTTTCTCAAAAGTCCTACAGGCAAGAAAGAGAAATTTTGATACTTTCAGCATTAAAACCAACCAGGACCAACAGGAACTGTCCCAAATGTTGCTGTGCCTGAGCTTCTGCCAGGAGTGGCTGTGTGCCACCACTGCAGTGAGGAGCCCTGGGCTCTGCCAGTCCTGTGCCACCACAGCCATAAGGGTATAGAGAAATGCCAGGAAAACTACGCCAAGCAGCACCTCTTACACACCTAGATTCTTTGTGATTAATTTACTTATTGACAGCTTTTCATAAGTCCGTGGTCATCTTTTTTCACACTGCTATTAATTATTCCTGGAAGCAAATAAAAGGGCCCACTGATATCTCTCCCTCCCTCTTGCTGCAGCCAGCTTTTCCTTAGGGAGAAAAAACTTGTGCTCGTTTGCAGTGGGACAATGCCGACTTTTGAACCTCTAACCACTAAACAAACAAACCTTGTGCTCTGCTCCACAATCCAAACAGGGTTTATTGACAGGCGTATCGCAGCAACCCGTAGCAACTCGGGCAGCAGCCGGGCCCAGGATCAATGCCGCGGGGGTGGCCCCGGGCGCCAGAGGGCACCCTCAAAGGGACGGCATCACCTGGGGCTGCCCACATCCCGGCTGCCGGCATGGCCACTGTCCCCCAAGAGCTGTCATGCTCTCTTGGGGAGAGCGCCGAGGAAGGAGTGGGTCATGCAAAGCCCTTTTAACTCAGCTGTCCCTGGTGAAACTGCTCTCCTCTGGTTTAAAGCTGGTGCTGCAGACCCAAGCCCCTCAGTCTGGGTGCTGCTCAGCTTTAGGTGTTCCCAGGGACGCAGCTCCTCCAGAAACACCCAAGGACCCTTTAGAGGCAAAGAAGGATGGATCTGTTTCCTGCCTCCCTCTGGTCCAGAGCGAACCATGGACATTGGACCCAGCAGGATGTGGTGTGCGTCAAGCCCACGTGCAATGAGCGTAACCGCCTGGGTGCTGCACCCATGTCTCCTGGCCAGACCCACTTCAGAGACTAAGCACAAGGCAGAAAATCAGGCAGGTTCCCTGCACTGGAGGTGCTGCCTCCCACCATGGTCTTCCCCAAGCGCAGGAGCCCTGGACCAGGTTTGCACGGCCACACGTCCGCTGTCAGCCTGCCAGCCAGCACCCAGCCCCTGGCTCAGCAAGCCACGGAGCTACATGTGG
This sequence comes from Pelecanus crispus, assembly GCF_030463565.1. Taxonomy (NCBI): domain Eukaryota; kingdom Metazoa; phylum Chordata; class Aves; order Pelecaniformes; family Pelecanidae; genus Pelecanus; species Pelecanus crispus. The sequence continues at coordinate 18,592 of NW_027461447.1, read as the reverse complement.
CCAAAATGCAGCACAGAGGCTTTGGGGCTGGTGCTCACCGTTTCCCCAAGCTCTCCCAGGCAGAGAGAGCTACCTTGTCCATGGGGCCAGGCCCTGGCAAACCAGTCCTCCCCATGGAGTCCTGCAGATCCTGCTGGCATTTGGCTTTGACTTCCAGCAAAAAGATGAAAACGGGGTCAGCAAGGAGAAAAACAAAGTGTCCCAAAGAAGGCAAACGGAATATCTTAAATAAATTTCCTGAGAAAAATGGAAAAACATGGGGCCAAACACTGGAGTAGTCAGCCGTCCGCATGACATGTTTGGGGTTGGATAGTGCTCCCATCCCTGCTGGGGCCCAGGCCCACACGAGCTGGTCCCACACCCAGCCCCAGGCACCGGCTGCAGCGAGGCTGCCCCAGCCCAGCTGCACGGCCTCACTTCTCGGTGGGGTTTTGACCGGCCGTAAGTAAGAAGTACACACGGCAAACAGCTAGCGCGGTTTGGCCAAATCAGCTGGACTTTTCTTCTTTTCATCTCCAGGCTGGTGAGTCATTTGACATCTCTGTCCTGGTCCCCACCATTTAACCAGTATGTGGAAATGGGCCACAGCCTGTGCAAGGTGGGCTCTGGTACAGCACAGGGCTCTTCCAAGGACTTCTGCTCCTGGTGGGGCTGCGATGAAGCTTACATAAAGTTGATAAAACCAAGAAGAGTTTGGAAAACTAACTGGAAGAAAACTCCAAACAAGCCAAAAATTGTAGGGAGGTGAGAAGCAGCTCATAATTTAACCAACAGGACATTGCACATGCAAGCAAGTCTCCTCACTCCAGCATGACGGGACACCTTTTTCAGCAGAGACTTCATTCTTCCAATTTCTCTGCACTGCGGCTAATAAATCTGGCTGGATGACTATCAGCACCAGATTTATGGGCTCTTTTACAAGTGTCTAACATTAAGCAATTCACTTCTGAACATTTAAACAGTGCCTTATCTTGTCTGCTCTGGCCCTTAGGGCAGGATGAACATTTTGCATATTTAGGGTTACAAGAAAAAAATAAAGTAAGATGTAATAAAATAAAAAATGTGCTTTAATTTTTTTTTTTTCCCCTCTGTTAAAGTTCAGCGTTAGCCCAACAACATTTCTAAGGTCTTTTGGACCAATCCCTGAGATTCACCGGGGGTGGACTGGCAGGCAGTGCCCCCCCTTTTATCTAACAAACTCCAGGGTAAAAAAACCCCACCCAAACATAATAATAATAATAATAATAAAGCGATGGCCACGCTTCCCCCAGACGACGAGACACTTACACTGTACATCTGTACACACGGCCGGCCCCCCGGGGCGGTGTAGTGCATAGGCGGGGGGGGGCCGCTCCCGCCGTGCCCCCCCAGCCCGGCCCGGCCCGGCCCGGCCCGGCCCGGCCCCGCCGCGCCCTCCAGCAGTCCCTGCGCCGCGGTCCCCCGGCCGCTGTCACTGGGGGACGGCGGGGCCCAGCCCGGTGGCGGCCGCCCCCGCCGCCGGACCCTGCAGCGGGGCACCGGGGCTGAGCGGCTCCGCGCCGCCGGGCTGCGCCTGCTGCAGCTTCTTCTTGTTGATCTTCCTCTCCTTCGCCCGCCTGTTCTGGAACCAGATTTTCACCTGCCGGGGTGGGGGAGGACAGGGGAGTGAGGGGGATGGTTCCCTGGGGACGTCCCCCCTCCCGGGGGGCCCCCACTGAGAGCGCATCCCGGCCCCGCGCATTCCAGCACCGCGCATCCCGGCCCTGCGCATCCGGCCCTGCGCATCCCGGCCCCGGGCATCCCGGCCCCGGGCATCGCTGCCCCGGGCATCCCGGCCCCGGGCATCCCGGCCCCGGGCATCGCTGCCCCGGGCATCCCTGCCCCGGGCCTCCCGGCCCCGCGCATCCCTTGCCCTGTGCATCCCGGCCCCGTGCATCCCGGCCCCGTGCATCCCCGCCCTGTGCATCCCGGCCCCGCGCATCCCGGCCCCGCGCATCCCGGCCCCGCGCATCCCGGCCCCGGGCATCCCTGCCCCGCGCATCCCTGCCCCGCGCATCCCGGCCCCGGGCATCCCGGCCCCGGGCATCCCGGCCCCGGGCATCCCTGCCCCGCGCATCCCGGCCCCGGTCATCCCGGCCCCGCGCATCCCGGCCCCGGTCATCCCGGCCCCGCGCATCCCGGCCCCGCGCATCCCAGCCCCGCGCATCCCAGCCCCGCGCATCCCGGCCCCGCGCATCCCGGCTCCGCGCATCCCGGCTCCGCGCATCCCGGCCAGACGTGGCGGGCGCGGGCAGTGTCGCTCGTGGGACAGACCTGCCTCTCCGACAGCCCCAGGTTGGAGGCCAGCTCCGCTTTCCTCCTGATGGTGATGTAGCGGCTGTAGTGAAACTCCTTCTCCAGCTCCAGGCGCTGGTGGTCGGTGTACACGACGCGGTACTTGTCTTTCGTCCTGGTTTTAACTGCGGAGAACAAAGCCGGGGGTGGGAAAGCCGAAACCAAAGGGCCTGGGTGGAGCAGGTCCCGGCGGGTGCAGGGCGAGCAGGATCCGGCCTCCCCGCCTTCCCGCTCGCCTCTCCCTGCCCGCGGCTGTACTGAGCACAGCGAACAGTGGGGAGAGGAGCAGTTCCACAGCTCCTTGGGGACACGGGGCAGGGACCCCGGGCGTGCCGGCCGTCAGGGCAAGCCGAGCGCCGGCTCTCGACCCCGGCCCCCCCCCCCCGCCCCCCCCGCCCCGCCGCACGCCCCTGCATTGCGCTGGGGACACCTTTATTGTGCGCTTGCTGTTGGCTTTCGGTTTTGTTTTGCCTTCCCTACCGAGAGCAAACTTTTTACAAGGAGCAGGGAAAAGGGAAAAGAAAGAAAAGCCTCGTTCAGGGCACGGCGGCTTCGTTTCTAAACGAGAAACACCCATCTGAGCGCGGAGAACCGGGAGCGGCCGTCGGGGGTCCCTCGGGGCCCGGCCGGGCTCCGGCCCGGCTCCCCCCGCTTCTCTCCTGGCTGTTGGCGACTAAAGAGACTGCTCGGTGACCCTGGTAGCGCGACGTACGACTTAAGCGCTCAAAAAAAAAAAAAAAAAAATAAAATCCCAAACCAAAAAACCCAAACCCGAAAAACCAAACCCAACGAAATCCGAAGGCGAAAGCCAGCGAGCGGCCGGCGAGCGTGCATCGCCGCAGCCGCTGACCTCCTTTCTCCCGAGGGTTTCTTGTTTAACTGGTTGTGTCCCCGGCCCTCCCGTTCCCCAGGGAGCCGAGGCGGGGAGCCTCTGCCCCCAAGGTGCTTAATGGCTAGCAGGCTGACTTTGTTCAGGTAAACTCTCTGCAAACCACAACAAAAGCACCCTGTAAAGATACAAGCCTGATCAGAGAAAACTCCCCAGAGCCAGTGAATAGGGAACACAATCCCAAACAATGCAGGACAAGGAGATCTTATCAAAGAAAAACCCTTCTCAAAGCCTTAATGACAGCCACATTCTGTTTGAATTACCACTACTGAACAAATGGCGGCAGGCGCTTTCATCCCCCCAGCCCTGCACATTAACATAAACACTGGCTCCAAAGGCAGAATTTGAATGGAGACAAGGGACCGGCCACCGCCGCACAAGCCCAAACTGTGGGAACACCACGGGCTGCTGTGGGAAGCGCGACGGGTCTGGGAGAGCTCCGCCGCCATCGCCACCCGGGGCGTAGCCGGTGCCAGCGGCGGCCACCGGGGCTTCCCCCGGGGAGCGGCGGCCGCGGGCGTGGCCGGGACCCCCACCCTACGCCGCCCGGGGAGCCCCCGCCGGCCCCGCCGTCCGTCGCGCAAGGCAGGGGATGAGAGGGGAACGCCACAAGTCCTTATTTACTGCGAAAGTCGCCACCCTTCTTTTTTTCGGCCACTATAAATATAGAAAAAAAAAAAAAAAAACCCAAAAACAAACCTCAAAAATAAAAGAATAAAGGAAAAAGGGGAGCCAACAGTCGTGCAAGGCGTGTATCAAAGCGGGGACCCACGCTTCTCCCCTGGCAGATGCGGGGGGGGGGAATAAAAAAGAGGGTCCGGGGGGTATTAACATCACAAGGGAGCGCGGCGCCGGCCGCCGCCTGCCCCGTGCTGCCCGCCGCAGCCGCGGCCGGCCTCCCGCCGCCGGGGAGCGGGGGGGCACGCCCTCGCACCTCCCGGCCCGGCCGGGGGCGCAGCCCGCAGGGGTCGGCGGGCAGCCGCAGCCGCCGCTCGGGAGGCCCGGTCTGACGGAGAGCTTAATAAAGGGTAGGCGCCCAGTGACTCAGAAACGAATGCGGAGCGACGCCGGCCGATGATTTATATGACTATAATTGCTTATAAAAATCTTCTAAGTGGCTATAAGCGGAGGAAGCGGAGCAGCGGGAGGAAGAGCGAGCGTTTCCGCGGCATCCCGGGCCATTCCGCCCCGCTCCGCCGGAGCGCAGCCCGGGGCACCCTCCGGGGCCGGCGGCGGCTGCTCGGCGGCGGGGAGCGGCTCCTGCCGCCGCCCGCCCGGCGCCGCGGCGGGCCCGGACTCAGCAGCGCGGCCGCGCTGTCGGCTGAGCCCGGCAGCCCCCCGTTCTAGCGGGGCCCGGCCCTCTGGAGGGTCTGTTTAGGGGCGCTTTCCCCCCTCGCCGCCGCCTCGCCCGGCGCACGGTGACCCGGCGGGGGGGGGGGGGGGGGAGCGGTCGGCGGGGCAGCCCCCTGCCCGCCCGCCTCCCACCCCCGGCCGCGCTTACCCTGGCTGCTGAGCGGGGGCTGCGCCGCGGCTTCCTCATCCACTCGCAGAGGCCGCGGCGCTGCCCGCCGGGGGAGAGCGGCTCGGGGGCGGCGGCGGCGGCGGCGTTGAGGGGCTGCATGACCCCGGCGGAGCAGTGGGGCGCGGGGCCGGCGTGGTGGTGGGCGTGCGGGTGGTGGTGGTGGTGGTGGTAGTCGGCGGGGCTGTAGGCCATGGCGGCGGCGGGGGAGCCGCCGTTGAGGCCGTGGACGGCGCCGGCGGCCGGCGGTGCCCCTTGGCCGTAGGCGCCCCAGTCGTCGCGGAGCGGGGCGGCGTAGGGCGCGGGCCAGGCCGGGCCGGGGGACTGGGCGCTGTCCAGGTTCACATGGTAGCCGCCGTAGTCCGCGTACTGCGGGGCGCCCACGAAGTTCTGCGCCGCCAGGTTGAGCCCCCCCGAGTGTCGCACCGGGCCGGGGTACATGGGCCCGTCCTTCTCCAGGAGGTAGCTCACGTACATGCTGGCGGGGCCCCGGCGGCGGCTCTCGGCATGCTGCTCGGGGCTGTGGCAGCGGCCCGCCTGCCGCCTGGGGACGGGCCGCCCGGGGCGGGGAGGGGGCAGGCGGAGGGGGCCGCGGCCCCGCGCTGCGCTCCGCGCTCCCGGCTCCCGGTCCGAATCCAATGGCCGGCAGCACTTACATGATTAACGATTGTTTACAAGGCTCTATTAGTAATGGCCCAGACACACCAAAGGCAGGTGACGTGGAGAGGCGCTGGGTATATAGCTACTACCCCTAAAAGACGATTTGCATTTAAAAAGATAAGGAGAGGGCAGCGACCTGATCACAGCTAAATATTCAAGCCTTTATTGTTTAAGAGCTTCCTCCTTCCATTGCAACCTGGTGCACTTTAACCTCCAATCACAGGTTCAAAGGATGAAATCAAGAGACTTGCAAAAGACAGAGAGGGAGATCTAAGGGCGAGGGTGGGAATATGGGAGCCGTGTATCGCGGCCGATCTGGAGGCAGCACTTTAACCAGCTCTTCTCCGTGCCGGGGCTGGAGGGGGGGGGGGGGGGGGGGGGGGGAAGGGGCGGAGGAGGAGGGAGTTTTGATTAAAAATCCACAAAGCCATTTTGTCGTGGTTGTTTTAAGCAGCAAAGCCCACCGCGACGGCCTACCGCTTTTTCTAACGCGCTTCCCACCCGCTCCCGCTCCCACTCGGTCACGGGCGATGAAGGAGAGGTAAGAGGAGAAATTTTCCCCACCCCCCCTTCCGAGGGCGCTGCCTCCTTCCCCCCGCGTGTGCCTGCAGAGCTTCGAGGTCAGGCGCTGCCCGCCCTCCCCGCCCCAGCCTGGGCCTCGCTGCCGGGAAGGGACGAGGGCAAGGGGTGCCTTCGCCTAAAACACCCGCTGCCCTCGCACCCGCCGCTGGCGCGAGGCCGGAGCACCTCTCCTCCCGCAGGGGCCTGGGGACCGAGCCAGGGGATGCCCCCCCCCCCCCCCCCCCCGAGGGGGGAACCACCCGCCTCCTCCCGGAGCCTGCCACCTCGGGGGCCGATGCCCTCGCTGGAGCACGGCCGAGCCCACGGGGAAGCCGGCGGCTTGCCCCTCCACGCACACTCGCTTTTTCCCACCCCGACGCCTTGGAAACCCGCTGGAAATGCTGGCCCTGGAAGGGCGGCTCCCGGGCAAGAGGCAGCCGGCTCCCCCGGCCCAGCCAGCCCCCTTTGAAGAGGCGACCCCCTCTCAGCTTCCCCCCGCCGCTTTTATGCTTTAACTTTTCACCCTGAGCGGGGACAATGCGAGACAACCTTTGCATATTCGCATCTTTTCCCATGACATAGCGAAGAAACCTTTCACCCGCCGAGAAAAAAATGGATGGGGACGGGAACGTCCCCCCGTTTTCCCAGCACGTTTCGCCGGAGCAGCGCAGCCCCGGCTCTCCCGGGCGCTTGGGGCGGGTGCGGCTGGGTCCTGCCGGGGGTCCCCCACGGGCCACGCGTGTCCCGGGTCTTCCGTGAGAAGATCCGCGTGGCCGTGCCCCAGGGGTATTTTGCCTTCCCCGTGGGCGGCTGTTCCGCAGACCGAGGAGCGTCCCTCCCTAGGTGGCTGAGACGGGGCGTTTTGCAGCCGAGGGCGGATTTCAGCCCTGCAAGAGGCAGATCTCCCCATCCTCGCTCCCTGAAAATCTCCCTCTCCTTCCCCTCATTCCACCGGGCCCTTTCGTGCTGAGCGTGGGGCTGCCCCGGAGCTATGCTTTAACCCCAGTAGGAATAATTCAGCGACATCTCCCAAAGTATCCAGGAGGGTCCCGTGTCAGTGGCCCTGGGGGACCGGGGCGCTCAAGGGGGGAAGGACGGAGCATCGCTCCCCGGGAAAGGACCACGGGCGGCCCCCTCAGAGCCGCTGCGGGTACCCCGGCTGCGAGGAACGGGGTGCCCACACCCTGCACACCGCCGGTAATGCAGTGCCTGCGCCCACACCGTCGCCTGTCGTTCGCAGACTGTCGCTGACGGCCGCGGTTGCGACCTTACGGTAACAGCAGCACAACAGCAGGGATGCGGAGACGCCTGCCAGCCGCCTTCTCCCGAGGGGATTCCTCTCGCTGCTGCCCATTCCCACCATCACGCCCTACCCCTGCCCCGCCGGTGGGGTAACGGGGAGAGGGAGCGGGGCTTGCAGCCCCCAGCGCTCTCTGAGCGGGAGACTGAAATGTAACTCTGGAAAAGAAGTGCCGCGTCCCTTCGCTGTAATCGCCTCTCCCGATAAGCACCGACACAGCCGATCTATGCGGATGTGAATTTGATGACGCCATAAATGGAGGAAAGGGCCATTAAAATGACAAAACTCTGAACATATTGTATTAAACCGCACCAAAACCCTGAAAAACTCCGAACCAGCCCCGTTCGGTGTCTAAGGCTCCATCCATGAATCCCTGGCAGGCAGGTGGCAGCGCTTTGGGGCGAGACCCGACGCCAGCCCGGGGGGAACCGGGGGCTCGGGCGGAGGAGCGGGATAAGGCTCGGCGGCCCCCCGGCCTCGCAGCGAGGGCACCGCTCCTCTCTCCCCCGGCCCGGCTCTGCCTTTGCCCGTCGGACAGCGATCCCAGCTGCCCCCGGAGCGCGGGGAGGACTGGGCAGAGCCGGCTCTGCTAGCCCTGTCCTCCCCGGGGCGGGCGGCGAGGGGGGGACGAGGCCCGCCCCCCACGGAGGGATGCTCCGGAGCACCCCCCGCCGCCGCCGCAGCGCTGCCCCCCGTTCCCGGCCCGCCGCAGCCACCTGCCCGGCTGCTGGGGCGGGGAACGCGCTGCCCCCCGGACCCTCTTGTCTTAAAATAAAAGGGATCCCGAGCCGCCAACACCCCGAGCCTCCGTGCCTGGGGGCTGGCCGGGCTTCCTTTCGTTGCCACCGGGGCAGGAATTGTGCCCCCTCTCCCCCCCTCCCCCCGGCAATGGGGGTTTCCTGAGGGGACTGGGGAGTTGGGGTATCTCTCTCTGCTGGGTTTCCCCTCTTTTCTCCCTGAGGTTCTGGAAGCGGCGACCAACGCGGGAGGCTTCCCGAGCCGGCCCTGGCAGTTGCCCGCTCCTTCCTTGCCTCCGCCTCGGGGCTTCCCGACGGCTCCGGCCCAGAGCCGCAGGCCCGGGAGAGTAGGGGGGACCCCGGGACCGGAGCGCGGGCGAGTCCCTGCTCCCTCCCCTCCCTCTTTGCTTCCTTCGTTTTTTCCTATTTCATTAGATCCTGAGCGGGGAAGTGCGATCCAACGCCTCTCAAGCTGACATGTGCCTGATAGGGGGTACCGTTTGCAGGGAAATATATTTTTCTTTAAAATGTCTTTAAATTCTTGTATTTAAATTTTCTTTTCCCCCCTCCGTCCTGATCCCTGTATTTTCACCGAAGGGCTGTTTCACCCGTGGGTCAAGCCCCGGCAGACGCCGGGCTCCCTGCCTATCCAAGGTCCAGCCCCAGCCTTACTTCTTGAGCTGAAATAATTATTTCCGAGGGGATCTGCCTGCCCGGGGGGGAGTCAGGTCAACGGCGTGATGGCGTGAGAAACGCTGGGGGCAGAGCGCTGCTGCCCGCTGCCTGCTGCCCACTGGCTGCTGCCTGCTGCCCGCTGCCCCGTTGCCCGCTGCCCGCTGCCCCGCTGCCTGCTGCCCGCTGCCCGCTGCCCGCTGCCCCCTGCCCGCTGCCCGCTGCCTGCTGCCTGCTGCCCCGCTGCCCACTGCCCGCTGCCCGCTGCCCCCTGCCCGCTGCCCGCTGCCCGCTGCCCGCTGCCCGCTGCCCACTGTCTGCTGCCCCCTGCCCCGCTGCCCGCTGCCCCGCTGCCCGCTGCCCGCTGCCCACTGCCCGCTGCCCACTGTCTGCTGCCCCCTGCCCCGCTGCCCGCTGCCCACTGTCTGCTGCCCCCTGCCCCGCTGCCCGCTGCCCCGCTGCCCGCTGCCCGCTGCCTGCTGCCCCGCTGCCCACTGCCCGCTGCCCGCTGCCCCCTGCCCGCTGCCCGCTGCCCGCTGCCTGCTGCCCCGCTGCCCCCTGCCCCGCTGCCCCCCTGCCTGCTGCCTGCTGCCTGCTGCCCCGCTGCCCGCTGCCCGCTGCCCGCTGCCCGCTGCCCGCTGCCTGCTGCCTGCTGCCCCCGCTGCCCGCTGCCCGCTGCCCCGCTGCCCGCTGCCCCCTGCCCCGCTGCCCCCCTGCCTGCTGCCTGCTGCCCCGCTGCCTGCTGCCCCGCTGCCTGCTGCCCGCTGCCCCGCTGCCCGCTGCCCCTGCCCGCTACCGGGCCCTCGGCCCCCGGGGAGGCGGCAGCCGGTGCCCGGCTCTGGAGCGGACACCTCGCGTCGGAGCCGGCGCTCACCGTCGCCTCGGGCCCCGGGGCTGGCTGCGGGCTAACGAGGCGGGCAGCACAGCCCGGCGACCCCCGTCCCGGACCAGAGACCTCCCCGTAAGCCCCGGGAAGGGCCGAGGGCCGTGCAGCCCCCGCGATCCCTCCTCCACCGACTGCACCCCCTTGCAGGCACCTTTGCGGGGATGCGGATTCACCATCTTTATTCCTGATAGTTTTCGGGCTTAAAGAATTTATTTTTCTGTCACTTAGGAGAAACTCGGGGTGGTGGTGGGGATCTTCCCCTCTCCCTCACCTTAACGACACGGAACGGGGAGCTTTGTTCACAAGGTTAAAAAAAAAAAAAAAAAAAAAAAAGCCTGCTTGAAAGCCCTTTGGTGGCCGAGGAGAGAGAAGGGAAGAATCGTGTGTTAGTTAGTCCGACCTGTGGAATTTATGACTCCCCCTAAGCACAGACATGATAAGGACTTAGAAAACATCTTGGATCTTTTCAAGCCGGCAGCCCCCGAGGCTTTGATGTAGATTACGTTGCAGAATAACCCAATACTTTTATCGTGGGGTTGATACTCGGCTTGTTTAAGCACATGCCTCTAGGAGCGGGTTAGATGCTAAACGCTCGCTCCCGAGAGGATTCGCGTTGCTGGGAAGGAAGCGGAGATGGGGGGTGAGGGGGGTGGGGGGGTGGCACCTTGTGCCAGCCTGGGGCCCCGCCGCCCGGCGAGCCCCGGCCCCGCTGCCCCGGCCAGCCCTGCCTCTTCGCACAGGTGCTGTCGGGCCGGAGCTCGCACCGTCCCGGCTCCCCTCCGGGAAACAGGAACGGAAGGAGGGAAGCGGGGGAGGGAAAAAGCCAAACAATGCACCAGAGGCTTCCTGCAGCCGCCGGCCGGCGGGGGTGTCCCCAGCCGCTCGGGTCCAGTGGCCAGCCCCCCGCGGAGAGACGGTCGGTGTGGCCGGGGGACACACACCAAAGGCTGACCCCCGTCGCGCTCCCTGTCCCCGTTTACACGGGCTGGGCGCTGCTCTGCTCCCGTAGAAGTCGCTGGTGCACCGCGACCGGAGCCCCCCCGGGACACCTCTGATGGCCGGTGAAATCCAGCCTTGGCTGGCTTTTAATGTATTTATTTATTTATAAAATACCCTTTTTTTTTTAAAGGCAAGGGGAAGGAAAGCCGCTGCAGGGCGCCCCGGGCCGCGGTGCACGCCCCGGTCGCCTTTCCCGCCGGTGCCCGTACCCTGCTGTCATGTCCCGCCTGGGAATGCCGGGGCCCGATCCGGTCACGGCAGCCGTCGGTCACCCGCAGCGCGCACCCGCGGGGCGGCCCCGACGGTGCGGCCCCGGCCCCGGCGTGCGGCGTGCGGGGGCCGGGGGGGGGCCCGCTCCCGGGGAGGGAGCCCGGGGCTCGGCTGTTATCGCCCCCCGCGCCCCGAGGACACCCCCCCGCCCCACACGGACGCTCCCCGGAGCACGCAGGGCCGCTGTTATCTTCCTCGGTTCGCAGCCCGGCCCCGGCGGGGGGGGACGTGGTGGGAGCGCGGCGCTCCCCAGCCGCACGCTTTCGGCTTTGCAGCGAGGCACAGCCGGGTCGGGCTGGGGACCCCGAGGCAGGGGTGCCCCCCGGCCCCCCAACCCTCGCCCAGAGCCACACCGCTCCTGGGGAAACCGCAAGCCCCGGCCCAGATGGCTGGATGGTGCCGCTCTTGCGCGTGTTGACTCCCACGCCAAGCAAAACATCGAATTCCAGCTGCAAAATGGTTTGCACGCGTTTGCCGCCAGTAAGCCCCCGGGCTGTCCCCTCCACGCCCCACGGGCAATATAAAGGCTGGGATCCTCATTGCCTTCCTCACCGATTCGTTTCCTACAACTCCCAGCTTTGAAATGTAACCTTGGCGGGGAGGTGATGCACGCCCCGTGGCCATGGCCTCCCATACATCTCGGCAGCGCTAGTCCTGCTGATTTATCGCCCAGGCAAGACGCTGTGGGGTGGCTGCCCCATACCACCACCTCCCTCAGCCTGTGTTTCGCGGCAGACCCAATCCAGCAAACCTGTTCAGTCAGCAAAGGCACAGGATGGCTCTGGCCCGCGTAGATGGTTTGCTGTTTGCGAGGTCAAAGGTTTCAAAGGCCATAACTGTACACATCCCTGCAGGGCCGTTGGTGTTTTGTGGATAATATTTTGTGTTTGGCAATGTGGTAGTCCAAGGCAGGGAGGTGCCGAGTGCTTCCTGGCAGGGAGCAGGCTGAAGCTCCCACATAGACCTTTGTTTATTCTGGGGCTGTAAGAAGGCAGGAGAAGACTCTTATTCCTCCATGGGCAAACCTGTTCCCTCCAAACCAAACAAAAAACCCTCAGTCCTCTTGGCTCCAAAAAGAAACTGGTGCCTGACTGCTCTCCACCACCTCCTGTTTGCCCCCAGCTGTCTTCTTCTGGTTCCTGGGAGGGAAGAGTCATCTCACCCCATTTTTTCCTGGTCTGAAAAGAGGCCCCAAAAGGAGTGAAAGGTAGGGCCAGGCCCAGATCTCAGGGCCAGGCTCCTGGCTGTGGCCCACACCGCCATCCTCTGGCCGCTCTTTTCGCAGCTCATCTTCTGGGGACCTGCCCCGGCTCTGCCTTGGGTTTAGCTCCACAGCCCCTCTGCACCTGGGACGCCCCCAGCCTGCTTCCCCTGCCGCAGGAGGCTTTTCCAAAGGACATTGCAGTCCACATCAGGTAGGTAGTCACTTCTCTAGGAGAAATAAGGTGGAAACAAGGGATAGGCACCTCCTTCCTTTCATGATCTGAAGGGATGGCACAGGTGAGACTGGAGGTCTGTGATTAGAAGTAATGTCCATCCAGGCTTTCTTCAGCTGGAAGACAGTGATGTCCCCACGGCACAGGGCATGGAGGGAGGGGAACCCTAGCATGGCCGGAAGAGGCACCTCTGGGCACATAAGGGCAGCCACAGCTGAGTGTCAAAGCTTAGCTGCACTGCAATGGATCATGAGAGGGTGTAGGGAGCACGCAGCAGGACGAGTGGGTCACTGTCAGGGTCTCCCATGGGTTTCCACCCCAGCTAAGCAGTATCTAAATGAACCAAACCCCACCACAGTTTGCATGTGCCTCTGTGGAGGTGGCCACAGGAGCACCACCACTTTTCCACCTGTGTGCAGAACACAGGTCTTCAAAATGCCTTCTCGGCTGAGATCTGATCCAGACTGTGCCCCAAGGCACCTACACTTCTGCTAGGATTGTTGCTCTGTTAGTTTTCCAGCACAGCCTTAAACCCCCAAATTTTAATGTGCCAGTGACCTGTAAGGCAGGATCCCTGATCTGAGCAGCCCCCCTGTTTTATCTCATCCACAGGAAACATGTCAGCCAGCATGAATCCAGCCCAGGTCTCAGCCAGCCTGGCTGGGAAGGACTCCTTCCGCACCACACCATAGCCCAACGTTGGGATGCTCACCAAGGGTGAGAAGGAGCTGGGCTCAGGTCCCACCTCTTTCTGAAGTGATCTGTGGTCTTCTCAGCCACAGGTCTGGGTGGGTCTTTTTGTGCCTCTTTTTAAAGCTGTTTTACTTTGCATGGCCTACTTAATTAGTCATTGATGAAGCAGGGAAGGAGGCAGTGACTCATTAGTGCAGCGGTGCATTTAGCTGGGAGGAAGGAGCCCTGTGCCACTGGATACTTCATCTAGTTCAGTGTCTGGGAGAAGGGGGCTGAGATTCGGTGTGCCCAGCTGCATGGTGAATGCCCACATCTTCAGCCTGCTCTGATTTCTGCACCCCCAAAATATTTCCCAGCAGAAGTGGGGACTCTTAAAAATGACATATCTGCAAATGGCTCTGTGGGCAAATATGACCTTGGGTTTCTCCATCACCTTTCACGTATCTCTGTGAACATGTGGACTGAAAGCCACTGCTAGCCTGCATGACACTTCTGGTTCAACGCACGATTAGCCTCAGCTTCTCCAGGAGGGACCTCAGAGAGCCCGTCCCAGGTATCCCAAACCCTACAGTGAGACTTGTGTTGGAGAAGCACATCCAGTTTCTCTTGAACCGTATGGAGAAGGGCCTCCTACTTTTTTAGTGTCTGCTGCCTGTGACACACGGGCACGGTTGTTTGGGAGACGCTCTGAGGGAGGGGGCCGACTGGTTCGCACTGGTACCTGGCTCATCCCGCCAGTGCTGCGAGGTTTTGGCTGTGGATCCCCTTTGCCCGGCACCACCATCCCCAGCCCTGCTCCCCCGGCTCTCCTCTAGCTCTGGCCCAGACACCGTGGCTGGCCCAGGTCCTTCTGCTGAGCACCAGCCCGGCTCCTTGGCCCCTCTCCACCACCCGCTCCGGCACCGGGCTGCCCGACAGCCGCGGGCAGGCGCCGGCCGGGGCAGCCGTGCAGCGCGGTGGCGGAGCTCCACCTAGCGCCGGCTGCCGCCGCGGGGCCCGGACGGCGCCCGCACCCCGCGGCCACCCCGCGGCCACCCCGGGGCCACCCCGCGGCCATCCCGCGGCCATCCCAGGGCCACCCTGGGGCCACCCCGCAGCCACTCCGTGGCTACCCCACGGCCACCCCGGTGCCACCCCGCGGCCATCCCGGGGCCACCCCACGGCCATCCCGGGGCCACCCCACAGCCACCCTGCAGCTACCTCACAGCCACCCCATGGCTACCCCGCAGCCACCCCGGGGCCACCCCGCGGTCACCCCGCAGCCACCCCGTGGCTACCCCGCGGCCACCCCGGTGCCACCCCGCAGCCACCCCGCGGCTACCCCGCGACCACCCCACGGCTACCCCGCGGCCTTCCCAGGGCCACCCCGTGGCCACCCCACGGCCACCCTGGGGCCACTCCGCAGCCACCCTGTGGCCACCCCGGTGCCACCCCGCGGCCACCCTGCGGCCACCCCGCGGCCACCCCACAGCCACCCCGCAGCCACCCCGTGGCTACCCCGGTGCCACCCCGCGGCCATCCCGGGGCCATCCCGCAGGGAGGTCTCCTCGGGAGCAGGCTGCAGGCGGTGTGCTTTGGCAGGGAAAAGGGAAAGAAAATTGGGGCTGATTCCTCAGCACGTCTGGTCTTTCAGTTTGGCTTGTCAAATATTTTATCCTGGTTCTTTCTTGCCTTACTGCTAAGAAGGAGAGTGCTGCGTCCTTTGCCTTTCAGCACTGTCAACTGACCTCAACCCCTTCTGTTCCTCTGCTTCCTGGCTTACGGATTACTGAATCTTTGTCAGTCTCTACCTGACTTAATGCATCTAGTTTAGACTAATGGCATCTCTGCTGGAGGTCTTCAAACAAGCTTAACTCTCCCCATTCACTACAGGTGGAATTTAACACTTTCTCCAGAGAACCTGCTCCTGGAGGCACAGATTAGGGGTCTGGATCCTAACAAGAGAAATGTGGGCATTTTCCTGCAAGAATCATGAATTTGCTCCTTACAACAGCACTGGCTGTGTGGCTCTGCATAAACCTCAGGAATGGACCAGCACTTTGCTAAGCTGTGTTGGAAGCATCCCAGAAAGGAAATGTGCTCCTCAATGATACTATTTTTAAAAACTGAATACCTCCTGTAGCTTTGTTCCACCCCTCTCTGCTGTGTGGAGTAGCAGATGCACAAGGCTCCACGTGTCCAGCCCTTACAGGAGGGTCTTTTTTCTGATTGTACTTCTTCACAGGGTGCCACGTTGCCCGAGCTGTTTTTCACATGTGCATCAAGAAGAGTTTGTGTTATCTCCAAGGTTCTCTATTTGCCTTTACATTCCCAAGTCTCAGCTCAGTAGCAATGATGGGGCCAGATGTCCTCTGCCCACTCCTTTTTTAATCTTGTGGAAAAACACTTGACACAACTCCCTGGCATGTTTTAAAGCACACGGGATTCCCATCTGCTCCTCTATGAGCCAAGTTCACATCTGCTTAGCTTCCAGGGCTAGCTGGGCTTGGATGCAACCAGTTCAGCATTAAGCTCCTCTAGCTCTGAAGGCTACAGTGGCTGAAAACTCCTGCCTGTGCAAGACACTCGACTCTCGCTTTCCAGCTGGTGCAGGCTGTGTGTTGACAGTGCTGAACAGTGACATCTTGTTGCTGAACACTTTGAAATTGTGTTAAATGAGTATGTTAAAAGACATATATATTTTCCAGAAAATGCAATGTTAAAGTTTTATTTCTATCTTTATATTTCCAAATTATTCTTCAGCAGTTTATATCTGATTAAAAAAAAAAAAATCAGTGATTCATTGCTAATTCAACAATGTTAACAAAAATATATAATCCATAATGGCTGTATTACAACATTAATTATTTTCAGACAAAGTTAGTAAAGAGCAGCTCAGTTTATGTGAACAGCATATTCTATAAAACATTTATTATTTTCTAACACTTGCCACTGGAAATCCTAACTGCAGTTAGCATTTTGTAAAATGTAAAAGAAAAGAAAACTATTCACCAATATATCATCATCTTGATTCACTGGGATGTAGACAAATGTATCCTGTTAGTCATTATAAAAGCCATATTTACAAAACTCCAAACATCATCATGAAAATAACGTGTCTTTTTACCTATATTTAAAAACTACCAAGCCTCTGGTTATTGTCCTGGGAGTCTGGGAGAAAGCTAAAGACCCGTACTCTCACTTTATTGCAGCAGGGTTCATACACCCAGCCTGACTTCTGGAAATGGGGAGTGATGATATTACACTCCTAAATTGCTACAGAAGATGTTTTCTTTAAAACTAAACATTTTTATTTGATATTAAAACACACAAAGCCCAAAGAGTGGAATTAGTTATAAGTCAGTTGAAGTGAGACTTCCAGTTGGAGACTGCCACCTGGATTTTCTAGACCAGGGAGGCAGAAGGCCATCTCCAAATATCACTCTTCCAGCTTGTTTCAGATGCTTATTTTTAGTAGAAGGAATCAGTCACTGCAAAGTGCCTAGCTCTCATCAGTGAGTGCAGAATGTAGTCTGGATGACTAGAGACAACCCGAGTACCTAAAGCTGGATGAAATGAAGTCACCTGAACTGGACACCTATTGGGAATTTCACAGCAGTTGAGATGTTCAGGATAAGACAGTCGTATACATTCAGATTTATAGTTCCTTGTAAAACAAGACAGCCTTTTCCAACACTCGCTGACATCTGGAGATGAAGATGTGAGTAGCACTTCTGGAAATCACAGTGGTTCGCTTTAGATGCATAGTCCGTGCTTGTAAACATTGACTAAAAACCCATGGGTTTTCCTGTGTTTGCTTGCAATATGGCAAGAACAGTCTGAATTCAATGCACTGATTAGGCACTGTTTGCATAAAACCAGGAAAAGAGATATGCAGTTGTAGAAAGACAATGAAAAGACCATTGCTTCTCTCTTGTGATAGATGTGTTTGCTGAATTCAAAGAAATGAATTGTGTCTTCTCAAAGTAACACAAATAAGAGATGTAAATAGAGCAGCAGTTGGTAACATTTTCTTTTCTTAGTGGTGATATAAAACATATATGCTACACCGAGTTTATGAAAGTATTGAGATCAAATCCAGAACCCAGATTATTTTTCAACCTGAGAGTCTTCATGCTGGAGCACAGTTGGGGATAGCAGAGATTCCTCATCCCTGCTTAGACGTGGTTTAGTTTTGGTGCTGGAGTTGTGTGTAGAAACATTTTTCTTCATATTCTGGTAAACCTAGAATTGGGAAAAGGAAATAAAAGATATCTTTTGCTACTACTGGTTGTACTTAGTAAACTGCTTTTCTGCCTGTGAAGCAGGCACTTGTAAGGTACAGCCCACCTCCTCTTGAGGGAGAATCACACTCGTATTGGCCCGTTACTTCCCACTGACTCCAAAGGGAGTCTAGGCAACTGCCTAAGTGAGATGGATCTTACCCAGCCAAAAAGAACTGGGTTGAGGAAGGGCGCTGGACTGCAAAGGAGGGGTTTTTTTTCTAGGTACAGTGCTTTGAAGTTGCTCATCTGTTTGCCTCTGTGCTTGGCAGCTTCTGCCAGGCTAACAGCCTGCAGAGAGGCTTAAGGCTGCAAAGGCAAGAGTCATTCATAGCTCCCCACATCCCCAAAAGGTTAGCAAGGGCACTGCACTGGGAAATAGTGTCTAGCTCAGAGTGGATACCCTGGTAGGAATCGGTAGTTTTGAAAGGAGTTGCTTATCCTCCCTGAGGAAGAGATCACAGTCTGTTAAGAATGTAAAATGACTTCCTCAGATCCTGTTTATTATTTTGACCTATGGCTCTCCGTCTGTGAGGACGTGGCAGCACATTACCTATGGTGCCCCCCATGAGATCCCTGGCAGGTGGCCGGGGCTCGGTTCCCCTCCCATGGCAGCTATCAGCATCACCAAAGCCAACTGCACCGGCTCCTGCACAAGGGAGGCACAGTCCCATAGCACTGGCTGAGAGATTTCAGCCTTCCAGAGTCCCAGTGCAGGCAGTGGGAGGAAAGAAATCCTCATCAGGGAGGTCAGGATTCCTTCTGATAGCAGAAAAAATTTCCCCAAACTCTTACATAGATCCCCGGGGAATAGCTCCATAACACAATTGCACACTTGAATAGCAACCAGAAGACTGTTTCTCAGCTCATACGGGGCTACAACCCCCCCCCCCCCCCCCAAAACATTTTTCTTCTTTCTGTGTTTACTTACTGCTCCTTCTGCCTCAGCCAGCTGACAGGCAAGAGAGGAAACCAGCCAAGAAAAAGAGGGTCTTTTTCTGGAGTCAAGGGCCCAACAGGACTGCATCACATGATAGCTGCAGGAACAAAGAGGTGACAGAAAATATGTTAGCTGTTGGAGTCTCTGTAAGTGACTACATGGAAGTGCAGAATTTGGATGGGAATCATGGGACACCAGAATGTTTTTATAGAAAGAGGCCAGATTTAGCATGTTGCATCAGAGGAAAAGATACAGAAAGATGAGAAAAAAGGGTGAAATGAAGAACATGGCTTTACTGGAGTCCTTAGCAAAATCCTCCTCATAGGATTGGGGCCAGGATTTCACCCTGTCTGGCACATACTGGCATGCTAACCTCATTTTCCAGCTTCCATAAAGAAAATGGTAGGAAGACAATTCCTGTCTGACTCTGGGGCTGAACCTGCTCCTTTTGGACT
>NW_027461446.1:0-25669 GCF_030463565.1 Pelecanus crispus | reverse complement strand
CCCCATAGGGACACCCTTCACCCCATAGGAACCCCCCCACACCCCATAGGGACCCCCCCCCCGCCCCATAGGGACCCCCCCCACACCCCATAGGAACCCCACCCCCACCCCATGGGGACCCCCCCAACCCCCATAGGAACCCCCCCACACCCCATAGGGACCCCCGCCCGCCCCATGGGAACCCCCCCACCCCCCATAGGGACCCCCCCCCTGCCCCATGGGAACCCGCCCCACCCCCCCATAGGGCCCCCCCACCCCCCCATAGGGACCCCCCCCCCGCCCCATAGGCCCCCCCCGCCCCACGGCCCCCGCCCCACGGCCGCACTGACGCGGGGCGCAGCCACGCTGGACGGGGGCGTGGGGCTGCTGCTGCCCATGCAGGAGAAGCCGTACCGGCGGCTGCTGATGCTGCAGAACGCGCTCAGCACCGCCCTGCCCCCACCACGCCGGCCTCAACCCCCCGCGCCTTCAGGTACCGCCCCACGGCCGCCCCACGGCCGCCCCACGGCGCGGCACCCACCCACGGCCGCCCCACGGCCGCCCCACGGCCGCCCCACGGCCGCCCCACGGCGCGGCACCCACCCGCAGCCACCCCACGGCGCGGCACCCACCCACGGCGCGGCCCTGAGCCACGGCACAGCCCCAGCCCCACAGCTCAGCCCCAGCCCCACACCTGCCCCACAGCCGCCCCACGGCGCAGCACCCACCCACGGCTGCCCCACGGCCGCCCCACGGCGCGGCACCCACCCACGGCGCGGCACCCACCCGCGGCGCGGGCCCCAAACCACAGCACGGGTCCCATCCCCACAGCTCAGCCCCAGCCCCACACCTGCCCCATGGCTGCCCCACGGCTGCCCCACAGCTCAGCCCCAGCCCCACACCTGCCCCACGGCTGCCCCACGGCCGCCCCACGGCGCAGCACCCACCCACGGCGCAGCCCCAAACCACAGCACGGTCCCAGCCCCACAGCTCAGCCCCAGCCCCACACCTGCCCCACGGCTGCCCCACGGCCGCCCCACGGCACGGCACCCACCCACGGCACGGCCCCAAACCACAGCACGGTCCCAGCCCCACAGCTCAGCCCCAGCCCCACACCTGCCCCATGGCTGCCCCACAGCCGCCCCACAGCTCAGCCCCAGCCCCACAGCGCAGCACCCACCAACGGCTGCCCCACGGCCGCCCCACAGCGCGGCACCCACCCATGGCGCAGCCCTGAGCCACGGCACAGCCCCAGCCCCACAGCTCAGCCCCAGCCCCACACCTGCCCCACAGCGCGGCACCCACCCACGGCCGCCCCACGGCGCGGCACCCACCCACAGCGCGGCCCCAAACCACAGCACGGTCCCATCCCCACAGCTCAGCACCAGCCCCACACCTGCCCCATGGCTGCCCCACGGCCGCCCCACAGCTCAGCCCCAGCCCCACACCTGCCCCATGGCTGCCCCACGGCTGCCCCACAGCGCGGCACCCACCCACGGCGCAGCCCCAAGCCACAGCACAGCCCCAGCCCCACAGCTCATCCTCACACCTCATCCCCAGCCCCACATCCCATCCCCAGCCCCACATCCCAGCCCCACACCTCATCCCCCAACCCCATGCCTCAGCCCCACATCCCATCCCCAGCCCCACACCTCAGCCCCAGCCCCACATCCCAGCCCCACATCTCATCCCCAGTCCCATGGCTCAGCCCCACACTCCATCCCCAGCCCCACACCTCAGCCCCAGCCCCACATCCCAGCCCCAGCCCCATGCCCCAGCCCCACATCTCAGCCCCACATCTCATCCCCAACCCCACGCCTCAGCCCCACATCCCATCCCCAGCCCCACATCATCCCCAGCCCCACATGTCATCCCCAGCCCCTCATCCCAGCCCCACACCTCATCCCCAGTCCCATGGCTCAGCCCCACATCCCGTCCCCAGCCCCACACCTCAGCCCCACAACTCATCCCCAACCCCACGCCTCAGCCCCACATCCCATCCCCAGCCCCATGCCCCAGCCCCACATCTCAGCCCCACATCTCATCCCCAGTCCCACGCCTCAGCCCCACATCCCAGCCCCACATCCCATCCCCAGCCCCACATCCCAGCCCCACATCTCATCCCCAGTCCCACGGCTCAGCCCCACACCCCGTCCCCAGCCCCACACCTCAGCCCCAGCCCCACATCCCAGCCCCACATCTCATCCCCAACCCCACGCCTCAGCCCCACACCCCGTCCCCAGCCCCACACCTCAGCCCCAGCCCCACACCTCAGCCTCAGCCCCACACCCCGTCCCCAGCCCCACACCTCAGCCCCACACCTCATCCCCAACCCCACGCCTCAGCCCCACATCCCATCCCCAGCCCCACATCCCAGCCCCACATCTCATCCCCAACCCCACGCCTCAGCCCCACATCCCATCCCCAGCCCCACACCTCAGCCCCAGCCCCACATCCCAGCCCCACATCTCATCCCCAGTCCCATGGCTCAGCCCCACATCCCATCCCCAGCCCCACACCTCAGCCCCAGCCCCACATCCCAGCCCCAGCCCCACATCCCATCCCCGCCGTGCCGGCTCGCGCCCCACCCCTGCACCGGCGCCGTGGGGCATCCCGGGGGGTTCCGCGGCGCCGCCCCACGGCCGCCCCACGGCCGCGCTCGCCCGCAGGCTGCTGCACGTGGACCGGCGCATCCTGCAGAACGCGGTGCGCAACGTGCTGGACGGCGAGCTGCTCAACCGCTACCTCTACCTCAGCACCATGGAGCGCGGCGAGCTGGCCAAGAAGATCGGCACCACGCCCGACATCGTCAGTGGGGCGCGGGGTGGGGCGGGGGGGCGGGGTGGGGCTGTGGGGTGGGGCTGTGGGGCGGGGGATGTGGGGCGGGGGTGTGGGGTGGGGGATGTGGGGTGGGGCTGTGGGGTGGGGGCTGTGGGGGCTGTGGGGCAGGGGGTGTGGGGCAGGGATGTGGGGCAGGGGATGGGCGGTGGTGTGGGGTGGGGCTGTGGGGCAGGGAGTGTGGGGCGGGGGGTGTGGGGGTGTGTGGGTTGGGGGTGTGGGGTGGGGGTGTGGGGTGGGGGCTGTGGGGCAGGGGGTGTGGGGCGGGGGTGTGGGGTGGGGGCTGTGGGGCAGGGATGTGGGGCAGGGGTGTGGGTTGGTGTGGGGTGGGGGCTGTGGGGGCTGTGGGGCAGGGGGTGTGGGGCGGGGGTGTGGGGTGTGAGTGTGGGTTGGGGGTGTGGGGCGGGGATGTGGGGTGTGGGTGTGGGGCGGGGGCTGTGGGGGCTGTGGGGCAGGGGCCGTGGGGCGGGGGTGTGGGGTGTGGGTATGGGGCGGGGGCTGTGGGGCAGGGGCGGGGGTTGGGGGTGTGGGTGTGGGGCAGGGCATGTGGGGTGGGGGTGTGGGGCAGGGATGTGGGGTGGAAATGCGGGGCTGGGATGTGGGGCAGGGATGCGGGGCAGGGATATGGGGTGGGGTTGTGGGGCGGGGATGTGGGGGGATGTGGGGCAGGGTGGGGGGTGGGACTGCAGGTCGGGGCCGTGGGGCAGGGGTGTGAGATGGGGATGTGGGTCAGGGATGTGGGTTGGGACTGTGGGTCAGAGCCATGGGGCAGGGCTGTGGGTCAGAGCCATGGGGCAGGGGTGTGGGATGGGGATGTGGGGCAGGGCTGTGGGTTGGGACTATGGGGCAGTGCCGTGGGTCGGGGCCATGGGGCAGGGATGTGGGGCAGTGCCGTGGGTCGGGGCCATGGGGCAGGGATGTGGAGCGGGGCCATGGGGCAGGGATGTGGGGCAGTGCCGTGGGTCGGGGCCATGGGGCAGGGATGTGGAGCGGGGCCATGGGGCAGGGCCGTAGGATAGGGCTGTGGGTCAGTGCCGTGGGTTGGAGCTGTGGGGCAGTGCCGTGGGGCAGGGCTATGGGGCAGGGCCGTGGGGCAGGCCACCCTCAGCCCCACGGGGCTCCGTCCCGCCTGCGGTGCCCAGCGCATCCCCGGTCCCTGCCCTGTGGGCTCTGCCCCACACACACATGCCAGGGCTCCCTCTGCCCCATAGCTGTGCCAGGACACCCTGCCCCATAGGTTGTGCCCCACAGAGACATTGTGCTGGTGCACCCTGCCCCATAGGTTGTGCCCCATAGAGACACAGATGTGAGCCACAGCTGCTTCTCCCTACATGCTGTGCCCCATAGAGACCTGTGCCCGGGCTCCCTGCCCCATATGGCTCTGCCCCATAGAGACCTGTGCCAGGACTCCCTGCCCCATATGTTGTGCCCCATAGAGATGTAGACATGAGCCACAGCCTCTTCTCCCTCTGTGTTGTGCCCCATAGCGATGTTGTGCCAGCACTCCCTGCCCCATATGTGGTGCCCCATAGAGACATTGTGCTGATACTGCCTGCCCCATAAGTTCTGCCCCATGGAGATGTTGTGCCCCATAGAGATGGTGCACCAGCACTCCCTGCCCCATACGCTCTGCCCCCTATGTTGTGCCCCATAGAGACATTGTGCTGGTACTCCCTGCCCCATAAGTTCTGCCCCATGGAGATGGTGCACCAGCACTGCCTGCCCCATAAGTTCTGCCCCATAGAGATAGTGCACCAGGACTCCCTGCCCCATAAGTTCTGCCCCATGGAGGTGCTGTGCCCCATGGAGATGATGCACCAGCACCCCCTGCCCCATAAGTTCTGCCCCATGGAGATGATGTGCCCCATAGAGATAGTGCACCAGCACCCCCTGCCCCATAAGTTCTGCCCCATGGAGATGGTGTGCCAGCACCCCTGCCCCATAAGTTCTGCCCCATGGAGATGATGTGCCAGCACCCCCTGCCCCCTAAGTTCTGCCCCATGGAGGTGCTGTGCCCCATAGAGATAGTGCACCAGCCCCCCCTGCCCCATAAGTTCTGCCCCATGGAGATGATGTGCCAGCACCCCCTGCCCCCTAAGTTCTGCCCCATGGAGGTGCCGTGCCCCATGGAGATGGTGCGCCAGCACCCCCTGCCCCATAAGTTCTGCCCCATGGAGATGATGCGCCAGCACCCCCTGCCCCATAAGTTCTGCCCCATGGAGGTGCCGTGCCCCATGGAGATGATGCGCCAGCACCCCCTGCCCCATAAGTTCTGCCCCATGGAGATGCTGTGCCCCATAGAGATAGTGCACCAGCACCCCCTGCCCCATAAGTTCTGCCCCATGGAGATGGTGTGCCAGCACCCCCTGCCCCATAAGTTCTGCCCCATGGAGATGGTGTGCCAGCACTGCCTGCCCCATAAGTTCTGCCCCATGGAGGTGCTGTGCCCCATGGAGATGATGCACCAGCACCCCCTGCCCCATAAGTTCTGCCCCATGGAGATGCTGTGCCCCATAGAGATAGTGCACCAGCACCCCCTGCCCCATAAGTTCTGCCCCATGGAGATGGTGCGCCAGCACCCCCTGCCCCATAAGTTCTGCCCCATGGAGATGATGTGCCAGCACCCCTTGCCCCATAAGTTCTGCCCCATGGAGATGATGTGCCAGCACCCCTTGCCCCCTAAGTTCTGCCCCATGGAGGTGCTGTGCCCCATAGAGATAGTGCACCAGCCCCCCCTGCCCCATAAGTTCTGCCCCATGGAGATGATGCGCCAGCACCCCCTGCCCCATAAGTTCTGCCCCATGGAGATGCTGTGCCCCATAGAGATAGTGCACCAGCACCCCCTGCCCCATAAGTTCTGCCCCATGGAGATGGTGCGCCAGCACCCCCTGCCCCATAAGTTCTGCCCCATGGAGATGGTGTGCCAGCACCCCCTGCCCCATAAGTTCTGCCCCATGGAGATGGTGTGCCAGCACTGCCTGCCCCATAAGTTCTGCCCCATGGAGGTGCTGTGCCCCATGGAGATGATGCACCAGCACCCCCTGCCCCATAAGTTCTGCCCCATGGAGATGATGTGCCCCATAGAGATAGTGCACCAGCACCCCCTGCCCCATAAGTTCTGCCCCATGGAGATGGTGTGCCAGCACTGCCTGCCCCATAAGTTCTGCCCCATGGAGATGATGTGCCAGCACCCCTTGCCCCATAAGTTCTGCCCCATGGAGATGATGTGCCAGCACTGCCTGCCCCATAAGTTCTGCCCCATGGAGGTGCTGTGCCCCATGGAGATGATGCACCAGCACCCCCTGCCCCATAAGTTCTGCCCCATGGAGATGATGTGCCCCATAGAGATAGTGCACCAGCACCCCCCTGCCCCATAAGTTCTGCCCCATGGAGATGGTGTGCCAGCACCCCTGCCCCATAAGTTCTGCCCCATGGAGATGATGTGCCAGCACCCCCTGCCCCCTAAGTTCTGCCCCATGGAGGTGCTGTGCCCCATAGAGATAGTGCACCAGCCCCCCCTGCCCCATAAGTTCTGCCCCATGGAGATGATGTGCCAGCACTGCCTGCCCCATAAGTTCTGCCCCATGGAGGTGCTGTGCCCCATGGAGATGATGCACCAGCACCCCCTGCCCCATAAGTTCTGCCCCATGGAGATGGTGTGCCAGCACTGCCTGCCCCATAAGTTCTGCCCCATGGAGATGATGTGCCAGCACCCCTTGCCCCATAAGTTCTGCCCCATGGAGATGATGTGCCAGCACCCCCTGCCCCATAAGTTCTGCCCCATGGAGATGATGTGCCCCATAGAGATAGTGCACCAGCACCCCCTGCCCCATAAGTTCTGCCCCATGGAGATGGTGTGCCAGCACTGCCTGCCCCATAAGTTCTGCCCCATGGAGATGATGTGCCAGCACCCCTTGCCCCATAAGTTCTGCCCCATGGAGATGATGTGCCAGCACCCCTTGCCCCATAAGTTCTGCCCCATGGAGATAGTGCACCAGCACCCCCTGCCCCATAGGCCGTGCCCCATAGACAGGGACGTGACCCCCCCCACGTCCGCCTGCCCGTCCCCAGCGCCTCCTTCCCCCCGCCCCACAGATCCTGGAGGACCTGCTGGAGATCGACCGGGTGACGGCTCACTTCTGAGGGGGGCCCGGCCCCCCGCCCCCCGCATCCGCCCCACGGCGGCACCGCCGCGCCCCACGGCGTCACCCGCCTCGCCCCACGGCGTCACCACGTGCCCCCCGCCCCAGACTGGCACTTGATGAAGAAAAATTTATAAAGAAATTTTGGGGGGGGGGGGGGAGCACCCCCCCAACCCTGCCCCACAGCGGCGTCGGCGTCCTCGGGGTTGGGGGGCGCGGGGCGGGGTTGGGGGGCGCCGGGGCGGGGCCGTCAGGCCTGCAGGTGCTGGTGGAGCCGCTCGCCGTGGGGCAGCAGCCCCCAGGCCCCCAGGAGCCGCAGGACGGCGGCCGTCAGCTTCAGGGAGACGCGGTCCAGCCTGCGGGCGCGGCCGGCGCCTTCAGCACCGTCATCATCCTCATCCTCACCAGCATCCTCATCACCATCCTCATCCTCACCATCCTCATCGTCATCCTCCTCCTCTTCATCCTCATCACCATCCTCATCCTCATCCTCCTCCTCTTCATCCTCATCACCATCCTCATCCTCATCCTCACCATCCTCATCGTCATCCTCCTCCTCTTCATCCTCATCACCATCCTCATCGTCATCCTCCTCCTCTTCATCCTCATCACCATCCTCATCATCATCATCCTCCTCTTCATCCTCATCACCATCCTCATCACCATCCTCATCATCATCATCCTCCTCTTCATCCTCATCACCATCCTCATCGTCATCCTCCTCCTCTTCATCCTCATCACCATCCTCACCATCCTCATCACCATCCTCATCATCCTCCTCCTCTTCATCCTTCACCATCCTCATCATCCTCCTCTTCATCCTCATCACCGTCATCATCCTCATCCTCACCATCCTCATCGTCATCCTCCTCCTCTTCATCCTCATCACCATCCTCATCATCATCATCCTCCTCTTCATCCTCATCACCATCCTCATCACCATCCTCATCATCATCATCCTCCTCTTCATCCTCATCACCATCCTCCTCATCATCATCCTCCTCTTCATCCTCATCACCATCCTCATCGTCATCCTCCTCCTCTTCATCCTCATCATCCTCCTCCTGCTCTTCATCCTCATCACCATCCTCCTCTTCATCCTCATCACCATCCTCATCATCATCCTCCTCTTCATCCTCATCACACTCATCCTCATCACACTCATCTTCATCCTCATCATCATCACACTCATCCTCATCCTCATCACGCTCATCTTCATCCTCATCCTCCTCATCACGCTCATCCTCATCATCATGCTCATCTTCATCCTCATCCTCTTCCTCATTATCTCACCCTCCTCCTCCTCCTCACCCTCCTCCTCTTCCTCACCACCACCCCCCTCCTCCTCCTCCTCTTCCTCCTCATCATAATCCTCATTGTCTTCATCCTCATCTTCATCCTCATCCTCCTCATCATCAGGCTCATCTTCATCCTCATCAGGCTCATCTTCATCCTTATCCTCATCATCAAGCTCATCCTCATCCTCCTCATCATCAGGCTCATCTTCATCCTCATCACGCTCATCTTCATCCTTATCATGAAGCTCATCCTCATCATCAGGCTCATCTTCATCCTCATCACGCTCATCTTCATCCTTATCATCAAGCTCATCCTCATCATCAGGCTCATCTTCATCCTCATCACGCTCATCCTCATCACGCTCATCTTCATCCTCATCCTCATCATCACGCGCATCCTCATCCTCATCACGCTCATCTTCATCCTCATCCTCATCATCACGCTCATCTTCACCCTCATCCTCCTCATCACGCTCATCCTCATCCTCCTCATCACGCTCATCCTCATCTTCATCCTCATCACGCTCATCCCCATCCTCATCCCCATCCACATCCCCATCCTCATCCTCATCATCCTCATCCCCATCCTCATCCTCATCATCACGCTCATCTTCATCCCCATCCCCATCCTCATCATCCTCATCCCCATCCTCATCCCCATCCCCATCCCCATCCCCATCCTCATCATCCCCATCCCCATCCTCATCATCCTCATCCCCATGCCCATCCCCATCCTCATCATCCTCATCCCCATGCCCATGCCCATCCTCATCTTCATCCCCATCCCCATCCTCATCATCCTCATCCCCATCCTCATCCCCATCCTCATCATCCCCATCCCCATCCTCATCATCCTCATCCCCATGGCCATGCCCATGCCCATGCCCATCCTCATCCTCATCTTCATCCCCCCGCACCTGAGGGCGATGAGCATCCTGAGGCTCTCCCAGGCCCGGCGCAGGCGGCTGCCCAGGCCCCCGGGCGCCCGCGAGCTCAGGCGGCTCCAGCTCCGCACGGCGCTGCCGGAGCGTGCCGGAGGGAAACACGGGATGAGAGCCGTGCCGGAGGGAAACACGGGATGGGAGCGTGCCGGAGGGAAACACGGGATGGGAGCGTGCCGGAGGGAAACCCGGGATGGGAGCGTGCCGGAGGGAAACACGGGATGGGAGCGTGCCGGAGGGAAACACGGGATGAGAGCCGTGCCGGAGGGAAACACGGGATGAGAGCCGTGCCGGAGGGAAACACGGGATGGGAGCGTGCCGGAGGGAAACACGGGATGGGAGCGTGCCGGAGGGAAACCCGGGATGGGAGCGTGCCGGAGGGAAACACGGGATGGGAGCGTGCCGGAGGGAAACACGGGATGAGAGCCGTGCCGGAGGGAAACACGGGATGAGAGCCGTGCCGGAGGGAAACACGGGATGGGAGCGTGCCGGAGGGAAACACGGGATGGGAGCGTGCCGAGGGAAACACGGGATGGGAGCGTGCCGGAGGGAAACACGGGATGGGAGCGTGCCGAGGGAAACACGGGATGAGAGCCGTGCCGAGGGAAACACGGGATGAGAGCCGTGCCGGAGGGAAACACGGGATGAGAGCGTGCCGAGGGGAAACACGGGATGGGAGCGTGCCGGAGGGAAACACGGGATGGGAGCGTGCCGAGGGGAAACACGGGATGGGAGCGTGCCGGAGGGAAACACGGGATGGGAGCGTGCCGGAGGGAAACCCGGGATGGGAGCGTGCCGGAGGGAAACACGGGATGGGAGCGTGCCGGAGGGAAACACGGGATGAGAGCCGTGCCGGAGGGAAACACGGGATGAGAGCCGTGCCGGAGGGAAACACGGGATGGGAGCGTGCCGGAGGGAAACACGGGATGGGAGCGTGCCGGAGGGAAACCCGGGATGGGAGCGTGCCGGAGGGAAACACGGGATGGGAGCGTGCCGGAGGGAAACACGGGATGAGAGCCGTGCCGGAGGGAAACACGGGATGAGAGCCGTGCCGGAGGGAAACACGGGATGGGAGCGTGCCGGAGGGAAACACGGGATGGGAGCGTGCCGAGGGAAACACGGGATGGGAGCGTGCCGGAGGGAAACACGGGATGGGAGCGTGCCGAGGGAAACACGGGATGAGAGCCGTGCCGAGGGAAACACGGGATGAGAGCCGTGCCGGAGGGAAACACGGGATGAGAGCGTGCCGAGGGGAAACACGGGATGGGAGCGTGCCGGAGGGAAACACGGGATGGGAGCGTGCCGAGGGGAAACACGGGATGGGAGCGTGCCGGAGGGAAACACGGGATGGGAGCGTGCCGGAGGGAAACACGGGATGAGAGCCGTGCCGGAGGGAAACACGGGATGGGAGCGTGCCGGAGGGAAACACGGGATGAGAGCCGTGCCGGAGGGAAACACGGGATGGGAGCGTGCCGGAGGGAAACACGGGATGGGAGCGTGCCGAGGGAAACACGGGATGAGAGCCGTGCCGGAGGGAAACACGGGATGGGAGCGTGCCGGAGGGAAACACGGGATGAGAGCCGTGCCGGAGGGAAACACGGGATGGGAGCGTGCCGAGGGAAACACGGGATGGGAGCGTGCCGAGGGGAAACACGGGATGGGAGCGTGCCGAGGGGAAACACGGGATGGGAGCGTGCCGGAGGGAAACACGGGATGGGAGCGTGCCGAGGGAAACACGGGATGGGAGCGTGCCGGAGGGAAACACGGGATGGGAGCGTGCCGGAGGGAAACACGGGATGGGAGCGTGCCGAGGGAAACACGGGATGAGAGCCGTGCCGGAGGGAAACACGGGATGGGAGCGTGCCGGAGGGAAACACGGGATGAGAGCCGTGCCGGAGGGAAACACGGGATGGGAGCGTGCCGAGGGAAACACGGGATGGGAGCGTGCCGGAGGGAAACACGGGATGGGAGCGTGCTGGAGGGAAACACGGGATGGGAGCGTGCCGGAGGGAAACACGGGATGGGAGCGTGCCGAGGGGAAACACGGGATGGGAGCGTGCCGGAGGGAAACACGGGATGGGAGCGTGCCGAGGGAAACACGGGATGGGAGCGTGCCGGAGGGAAACACGGGATGAGAGCCGTGCCGGAGGGAAACACGGGATGAGAGCCGTGCCGGAGGGAAACACGGGATGAGAGCGTGCCGGAGGGAAACACGGGATGAGAGCCGTGCCGGAGGGAAACACGGGATGGGAGCGTGCCGGAGGGAAACACGGGATGAGAGCCGTGCCGGAGGGAAACACGGGATGGGAGCGTGCCGAGGGGGAAAATATGGGATGGGAGCGTGCCGAGGGGAAACACGGGATGAGAGCCGTGCCGGAGGGAAACACGGGATGGGAGCGTGCCGAGGGGAAACCCGGGATGGGAGCGTGCCGAGGGAAACACGGGATGAGAGCCGTGCCGGAGGGAAACACGGGATGGGAGCGTGCCGAGGGGAAACACGGGATGGGAGCGTGCCGGAGGGAAACACGGGATGGGAGCGTGCCGAGGGAAACACGGGATGGGAGCGTGCCGGAGGGAAACACGGGATGGGAGCGTGCCGAGGGAAACACGGGATGAGAGCCGTGCCGGAGGGAAACACGGGATGAGAGCCGTGCCGGAGGGAAACACGGGATGAGAGCGTGCCGAGGGGAAACACGGGATGGGAGCGTGCCGGAGGGAAACACGGGATGGGAGCGTGCCGAGGGGAAACACGGGATGGGAGCGTGCCGGAGGGAAACACGGGATGGGAGCGTGCCGGAGGGAAACACGGGATGAGAGCCGTGCCGGAGGGAAACACGGGATGGGAGCGTGCCGGAGGGAAACACGGGATGAGAGCCGTGCCGGAGGGAAACACGGGATGGGAGCGTGCCGGAGGGAAACACGGGATGGGAGCGTGCCGAGGGAAACACGGGATGAGAGCCGTGCCGGAGGGAAACACGGGATGGGAGCGTGCCGGAGGGAAACACGGGATGAGAGCCGTGCCGGAGGGAAACACGGGATGGGAGCGTGCCGAGGGAAACACGGGATGGGAGCGTGCCGAGGGGAAACACGGGATGGGAGCGTGCCGAGGGGAAACACGGGATGGGAGCGTGCCGGAGGGAAACACGGGATGGGAGCGTGCCGAGGGAAACACGGGATGGGAGCGTGCCGGAGGGAAACACGGGATGGGAGCGTGCCGGAGGGAAACACGGGATGGGAGCGTGCCGAGGGAAACACGGGATGAGAGCCGTGCCGGAGGGAAACACGGGATGGGAGCGTGCCGGAGGGAAACACGGGATGAGAGCCGTGCCGGAGGGAAACACGGGATGGGAGCGTGCCGAGGGAAACACGGGATGGGAGCGTGCCGGAGGGAAACACGGGATGGGAGCGTGCTGGAGGGAAACACGGGATGGGAGCGTGCCGGAGGGAAACACGGGATGGGAGCGTGCCGAGGGGAAACACGGGATGGGAGCGTGCCGGAGGGAAACACGGGATGGGAGCGTGCCGAGGGAAACACGGGATGGGAGCGTGCCGGAGGGAAACACGGGATGAGAGCCGTGCCGGAGGGAAACACGGGATGAGAGCCGTGCCGGAGGGAAACACGGGATGAGAGCGTGCCGGAGGGAAACACGGGATGAGAGCCGTGCCGGAGGGAAACACGGGATGGGAGCGTGCCGGAGGGAAACACGGGATGAGAGCCGTGCCGGAGGGAAACACGGGATGGGAGCGTGCCGAGGGGGAAAATATGGGATGGGAGCGTGCCGAGGGGAAACACGGGATGAGAGCCGTGCCGGAGGGAAACACGGGATGGGAGCGTGCCGAGGGGAAACCCGGGATGGGAGCGTGCCGAGGGAAACACGGGATGAGAGCCGTGCCGGAGGGAAACACGGGATGGGAGCGTGCCGAGGGGAAACACGGGATGGGAGCGTGCCGGAGGGAAACACGGGATGGGAGCGTGCCGAGGGAAACACGGGATGGGAGCGTGCCGGAGGGAAACACGGGATGGGAGCGTGCCGGAGGGAAACACGGGATGAGAGCCGTGCCGGAGGGAAACACGGGATGGGAGCGTGCCGAGGGAAACACGGGATGGGAGCGTGCCGAGGGGAAACCCGGGATGGGAGCGTGCCGAGGGGGAAAATATGGGATGGGAGCGTGCCGAGGGGAAACCCGGGATGGGAGCCGTGCCGGAGGGAAACACGGGATGAGAGCGTGCCGGAGGGAAACACGGGATGGGAGCGTGCCGAGGGGAAACACGGGATGGGAGCGTGCCGGAGGGAAACACGGGATGGGAGCGTGCCGGAGGGAAACACGGGATGGGAGCGTGCCGGAGGGAAACACGGGATGAGAGCCGTGCCGGAGGGAAACACGGGATGGGAGCGTGCCGAGGGAAACACGGGATGGGAGCGTGCCGAGGGGAAACCCGGGATGGGAGCGTGCCGAGGGGGAAAATATGGGATGGGAGCGTGCCGAGGGGAAACCCGGGATGGGAGCCGTGCCGGAGGGAAACACGGGATGAGAGCGTGCCGGAGGGAAACACGGGATGGGAGCGTGCCGGAGGGAAACACGGGATGAGAGCCGTGCCGGAGGGAAACACGGGATGGGAGCGTGCCGGAGGGAAACACGGGATGAGAGCGTGCCGAGGGAAACACGGGATGGGAGCGTGCCGGAGGGAAACACGGGATGAGAGCCGTGCCGGAGGGAAACACGGGATGAGAGCCGTGCCGGAGGGAAACACGGGATGGGAGCGTGCCGGAGGGAAACACGGGATGGGAGCGTGCCGAGGGAAACACGGGATGAGAGCCGTGCCGGAGGGAAACACGGGATGGGAGCGTGCCGAGGGGGAAAATATGGGATGGGAGCCGTGCCGGAGGGGAAAAATATGGGATGGGAGCCGTGCCGGAGGGCAACACGGGATGGGAGCATGCCAAGGGGAAACCGCGGGATGGGAGCGTGCTGGAGGGGAAAAATATGGGATGGGAGCATGCCGAGGGGAAAAATATGGGATGGGAGCCGTGCCAGAGGGGAAAAATATGGGATGGGAGCCGTGCCGAGGGGAAAAATATGGGATGGGAGCGTGCCGAGGGGAAACCCGGGATGGGAGCGTGCCGAGGGGAAAAATATGGGATGGGAGCGTGCCAAGGGGAAAAATATGGGATGGGAGCCGTGCCAGAGGGGAAAAATATGGGATGGGAGCCGTGCCGGAGGGAAACACGGGACGGGAGCATGCCGAAGGGAAACTGCGGGATGGGAGCGTGCCGAGGGGAAAAATATGGGATGGGAGCCGTGCCGGAGGGGAAACCATGGGATGGGAGCGTGCCAAGGGAAAACACGGGATGGGAGCCGTGCCGGAGGGGAAACCGCGGCATGGGAGCCGTGCTGGAGGGAAAACCGCGGGATGAGAGCCGTGCCGGAGGGGAAAAATATGGGACAGAACCACGGGATGGGAGCGGTGCCGGAGGGGAAAACACGGGACAACAAAAACACGGGAGGACAAAGATAGGAGACAACAGAAATACGGGAGGAAAAAAATATGGGATGAGGAGGATCCGGGAGGATGAGGATCTGGGAGCACAAGGGTACGGGATGAGGAGGATCCGGGAGCACGAGGATCCGGGAGCACGAGGATACGGGAGGATGAGGATACGGGAGCATGAGGATATGGGATGAGGAGGATCCGGGAGCACAAGGATACGGGAGGATGAGGATATGGGATGAGGAGGATCCGGGAGGTTGAGGAGGATCTGGGAGGACGAGGATATTGGAGCACGAGGATACGGGAGGATGAGGATACGGGAGCACGAGGATCCGGGAGCACAAGGACATGGGAGGATGAGGAGGATCCGGGAGGACGAGGATACGGAAGCACAAGGATACGGGAGAATGAGGATACGGGAGCACGAGGATTCGGGATGAGGAGGATCCGGGAGCACAAAGATATGGGAGGATGAGGATATGGGAGGACGAGGATCCAGGAGGATGAGGAGGATCTGGGAGCACGAGGGTATGGGATGAGGAGGATCTGGGAGCACGAGGATTCAGGATGAGGATCTGGGATGGATGAGGATATGGGATGAGGAGGATCCGGGAGCACGAGGGTATGGGAGGACAAGGAGGATCTGGGAGGACGGGGATACGGGAGCATGAGGAGATGGGAGGATGAGGATACGGGATGAGGATCCGGGAGGTTGAGGAGGATCCGGGAGCACAAGGGTATGGGATGAGGAGTACCCGGGAGCACAAGGATCCGGGAGGATGAGGATATGGGATGGATGAGGATATGGGATGAGGAGGATCCGGGAGCACGAGGATATGGGATGAGGATCTGGGAGGATGAGGATATGGGAGGACGAGGATACGGGAGCATGAGGATATGGGAGGATGAGGATATGGGATGAGGATATGGGAGGACGAGGAGGATCCGGGAGCACGAGGATCTGGGAGGATGGGGATACGGGAGCACGAGGATACGGGAGGATGAGGATCTGGGAGGATGAGGATCTGGGATGGACGAGGAGGATCCAGGAGCACGAGGGTATGGGATGAGGAGGATCTGGGAGCACGAGGATCCGGGAGGATGAGGATATGGGATGGATGAGGATATGGGATGAGGAGGATCCAGGAGCATGAGGATACGGGATGAGGAGGATCTGGGAGCACGAGGATTTGGGATGAGGATCTGGGATGGATGAGGATATGGGATGAGGAGGATCCGGGAGCACGAGGGTATGGGAGGACGAGGATACGGGAGGATGAGGATACGGGAGGATGAGGATACGGGAGGATGAGGATCTGGGATGGACGAGGAGGATCCGGGAGCATGAGGATCCGGGAGGATGAGGATATGGGATGAGGAGGATCCGGGAGCACGAGGATCTGGGAGGATGAGGAGGATCTGGGAGGACGGGGATACGGGAGCACGAGGATACGGGAGGACGAGGATCCGGGAGGACGAGGATACGGGAGGATGAGGATACGGGAGGATGAGGATATGGGATGAGGAGGGTCCAGGAGCATGAGGATACGGGATGAGGATCCGGGAGCATGAGGATATGGGATGAGGAGGATCTGGGAGCACGAGGATTTGGGATGAGGATCTGGGATGGATGAGGATACGGGATGAGGAGGATCCGGGAGCACGAGGGTATGGGAGGACGAGGATACGGGAGGATGAGGATATGGGAGGATGAGGATCTGGGATGGACGAGGAGGATCCGGGAGCATGAGGATCCGGGAGGATGAGGATATGGGATGAGGAGGATCCGGGAGCACGAGGATCTGGGAGGATGAGGAGGATCTGGGAGGACGGGGATACGGGAGCACGAGGATATGGGAGGATGAGGAGGATCCGGGAGGATGAGGATACGGGAGCACAAGGATATGGGAGGATGAGGATATGGGATGGATGAGGATACGGGATGAGGAGGATCCGGGAGCACGAGGATCTGGGAGGATGAGGAGGATCTGGGAGGACGGGGATACGGGAGCACGAGGATACGGGAGGACGAGGATCCAGGAGGTTGAGGAGGATCTGGGAGCATGAGGATCTGGGAGGACGAGGATCCGGGAGGACGAGGATCTGGGAGGATGAGGATCCGGGAGGATGAGGATACGGGATGGATGAGGATACGGGATGGATGAGGATACGGGATGGATGAGGATATGGGATGGATGAGGATATGGGATGAGGAGGGTCCAGGAGCATGAGGATACGGGATGAGGATCCGGGAGGATGAGGATATGGGATGAGGAGGATCCGGGAGCACGAGGATATGGGATGAGGATCTGGGAGGATGAGGATACGGGATGAGGAGGATCCGGGAGCACGAGGGTACGGGAGGACGAGGATATGGGATGGATGAGGATATGGGATGAGGAGGATCCGGGAGCACGAGGATATGGGATGAGGATCTGGGAGGATGAGGATACGGGATGAGGAGGATCCGGGAGCACGAGGGTACGGGAGGACGAGGATATGGGATGGATGAGGATATGGGATGAGGAGGATCCGGGAGCACGAGGATATGGGAGGATGAGGAGGATCTGGGAGGACGGGGATCCGGGAGCACAAGGATACGGGAGGATGAGGATATGGGATGAGGAGGATCCGGGAGCACGAGGGTATGGGAGGATGAGGATCTGGGATGGATGAGGAGGATCCAGGAGCACGAGGGTATGGGATGAGGAGGATCTGGGAGCACGAGGATCCGGGAGGATGAGGATATGGGATGAGGAGGGTCCAGGAGCATGAGGATACGGGATGAGGATCCGGGAGGATGAGGATATGGGATGAGGAGGATCTGGGAGCACGAGGATTTGGGATGAGGATCTGGGATGGATGAGGATATGGGATGAGGAGGATCCGGGAGCACGAGGGTATGGGAGGACGAGGATACGGGAGGACGAGGATACGGGAGGATG
Source organism: Pelecanus crispus (assembly GCF_030463565.1). Taxonomy (NCBI): domain Eukaryota; kingdom Metazoa; phylum Chordata; class Aves; order Pelecaniformes; family Pelecanidae; genus Pelecanus; species Pelecanus crispus. The sequence continues at coordinate 8,035 of NW_027461446.1, read as the reverse complement.
AGGATACGGGAGGATGAGGATCTGGGATGGACGAGGAGGATCCGGGAGCACGAGGATCCGGGAGGATGAGGAGGATCTGGGAGGACGGGGATACGGGAGCATGAGGATACGGGAGGATGAGGCTATGGGATGAAGATCCGGGAGGTTGAGGAGGATCCGGGAGCACAAGGATATGGGAGGACAGGGATACGGGAGCACGAGGATACGGGAGGATGAGGATACGGGATGGATGAGGAGGATCCGGGAGCACGAGGGTATGGGATGAGGAGGATCTGGGAGCACGAGGATCCGGGAGGATGAGGATATGGGATGGATGAGGATATGGGATGAGGAGGATCCGGGAGCACGAGGGTATGGGAGGATGAGGATATGGGATGGATGAGGATATGGGATGAGGAGGATCCAGGAGCATGAGGATACGGGATGAGGATCCGGGAGCACGAGGGTATGGGATGAGGAGGATCGGGGAGCACGAGGATCCGGGAGGATGAGGATACGGGATGGATGAGGATATGGGATGAGGAGGATCCGGGAGCACGAGGGTATGGGATGAGGAGGATCTGGGAGCACGAGGGTATGGGAGGATGAGGATATGGGATGGATGAGGATATGGGATGAGGAGGATCCAGGAGCATGAGGATACGGGATGAGGATCCGGGAGCATGAGGATACGGGATGAGGATCCGGGAGGATGAGGATATGGGAGGATGAGGATATGGGATGAGGAGGATCCGGGAGCACGAGGGTACGGGAGGACGAGGATCCGGGACGAGGATCTGGGGGGACGAGGAGGATCCGGGGGGGACGAGGAGGATCCGGGGGGCGGCTGCGCGCGGCGGCGGCCCCGCCCGTGCCCACCTGAGCGCCATGAGGCCGTAGCGGTCGACGGGGGCCCCCAGCGCGGCGTGGATGCTGCGCACGGTGTTGATGTTGCGGAAGACGAGGAGCATGGGGCGCGGCAGCGCCCGCAGCACCGCCAGCACGCGCGGGAACCGCCGGGCCGCCATCTCCTGCATGTAGGCACGCTCCTCCCGCGTCAGCGCGTCGGCCAGCGCCGCGCGCGTCGCCCGCAGCGGCCGCTGCAGCAGCAGCTCGCAGAACAGCAGGTGGTCTGGGCGGGCGGAGGGACGGACAGATGAAGACGGACGGACGGGCAGACAGAGGAACACGGACGGGCAGACGGACACATGGACAGACAGACGAACACACAGACAGGCGGGCAGACGGACACACGGACAGACGGACAGAGGAACACAGACGGACGGACAGACAGATGAACACGGACGGACAGGCAGACGGACACACGGACAGACAGACAGACGAACACAGACGGACAGACAGACAGAGGAACACGGACAGACAGACAGACGAACACAGACGGACAGACAGACAGACGAACACAGACGGACAGGCAGACGGACACACGGACAGACGGACAGAGAGAGGAACACAGACGGACGGACGGACACATGGACAGACAGACGAACACACAGACAGACGGACACATGGACAGACAGATGAACACAGAGGGACGGACAGATGAACACAGATGGGCAGACGGGACACACGGACAGACGGACAGAGGAACACAGACGGACGGACAGACAGATGAACACGGACGGACAGGCAGACGGACACACGGACAGACAGACAGACGAACACAGACGGACAGGCAGACGGACACACGGACAGACAGACAGAGAGAGGAACACAGACGGACGAACGGACACATGGACAGACAGACGAACACACAGACGGACACACGGACAGACAGATGAACACAGAGGGACGGACAGATGAACACAGACGGGCAGACGGACACATGGACAGACAGACGAGCACACAGACAGACAGACGGACACACGGACAGACAGATGAACACAGACGGACGGACAGATGAACACAGATGGGCAGACGGACACACGGACAGACGGACAGAGGAACACAGACGGACGGACAGACAGATGAACACGGACGGACAGGCAGACGGACACACGGACAGACAGACAGACAGAGGAACACAGACGGACAGACGGACACATGGACAGACAGACGAACACAGAGACAGACGGACAGACAGACGACGGACACACGGACAGACAGACGAACACAGACAGACAGACAGAGGAACACAGACGGGCAGACGGACACACGGACAGACGGACAGAGGAACACAGACGGACGGACAGACAGATGAACACGGACGGACAGGCAGACGGACACACGGACAGACAGACAGACGAACACAGACGGACAGGCAGACGAACACAGACGGACAGACAGAGGAACACAGACGGACGGACAGGCAGATGAACACAGACAGACGGACAGACAGACACACGGACAGACAGAGCAACACGGACAGACAGACAGAGGAACACGGACACACAGACAGATGAACACAGACAGACAGGCAGACGGACACACGGACAGACAGATGAACACGGACGGACGGGCAGACGGACACACGGACAGACGGACAGAGGAACACGGACAGACAGGCAGACAGACAGACAGAGGAACACAGACGGACAGACAGACGGACACACGGACAGACGGACAGAGGAACACAGACAGACGGGCAGATGGACACACGGACACACGGACAGACAGAGGAACACAGATGGACGGACAGACAGATGAACACGGACGGATGGACAGACGGACACACGGACAGATGGACGGACAGACGGACGGACACACGGACAGACGGACACACGGACAGACGGACACACGGACAGACAGACGAACACAGACGGATGGACGGACAGACACACGGACAGACAGATGAACACAGATGGACAGACGAACACAGACAGACGGACGGACACACAGACAGATGCACAGACGGACACACAGACAGACACACGGACAGATGGACGGACGGACAGACGGACGGACACATGGACAGACGAACACACAGACGGATGGACGGACAGACGGACACATGGACAGACGGACGGACAGACGGACAGACAGGCAGGCGGACGGACAGACGGCCGGGCACACGGACACACGGACAGACAGACGGACAGACGGATGGATGAGGGACGGGAGGGCGGGCGTGGGGAGGGGGCTGCGGCACCCCGGGGAGGGAGCTTTGGGGGGTGCGGCAGTGAAACCTGGGGGTGCAGCACCCGGGGGTGCAAAGCTTTGGGGGTGCAGCCCCAAAAACTGGGGGTGCAGCACCCGGGCGAGCACAGTTTGGGGGTGCAGCACCCGGGGGTGCAAAAGTTTGGGGGGTGCAGCCCCAAAACTGGGGGTGCAGCACCCGGGGGTGCAAAGCTTTGGGGGTGCAGCCCCAAAAATTGGGGGTGCAGCACCCGGGCGAGCACAGTTTTGGGGTGCAGCACCCGGGGGTGCAAAAGTTTGGGGGTGCAGCCCCAAAAACTGGGGGTGCAGCACCCGGGGGAGAACACTTTGGGGGGTGCAGCCCCAAAAATTGGGGGTGCAGCACCCTGGGGTGCAAAGCTTTGGGGGTGCAGCCCCAAAAACTGGGGGTGCAGCACCCGGGGCAGCACACTTTGGGGGTGCAGCCCCAAAAATTGGGGGTGCAGCACCCGGGGGAGCACAGTTTGGGGGTGCAGCACCCGGGGGTGCAAAAGTTTGGGGGTGCAGCCCCAAAAACTGGGGGTGCAGCACCCGGGCGAGCGCAGTTTTGGGGTGCAGCACCTGGGGGTGCAAAAGTTTGGGGTGCAGCCCCAAAAATTGGGGGTGCAGCACCCGGGGGAGCACAGTTTCGGGGTGCAGCACCCGGGGGTGCAAAAGTTTGGGGGTGCAGCCCCAAAAACTGGGGGTGCAGCACCCGGGCGAGCGCAGTTTTGGGGTGCAGCACCTGGGGGTGCAAAAGTTTGGGGGTGCAGCCCCAAAAATTGGGGGTGCAGCACCCGGGGGAGCACAGTTTCGGGGTGCAGCACCCGGGGGTGCAAAAGTTTGGGGGTGCAGCCCCAAAAACTGGGGGGTGCAGCACCCGGGCGAGCGCAGTTTTGGGGTGCAGCCCCCTGGGGAGGGGGCTTTGAGCCCGCCCTCCCCCGCCCCGCAGCAGCAGCAGCAGCGCCGGGGCCCCGCAGCGGGGCGGGGGGGGGGCTGGGGGGGGCTGGGGGGGGGCTGGGCCGGTGTTGGGGTGCGGGGGTCCCCCCAATCCCCCCCCCCCCGCTCACCCTGGACGCCCAGCTCGGCCGAGCGGCGCTTCATGGCGGCGGCGTCGCGCAGGACGATGGCTCGCCACAGCTGGCACAGCGACGCCCGGTCCCTGCGGACCCCCAGCCTCAGCGGGGGGGGCGGGGGGCCCCCCCTCCCCATTTTGGGGTCCCCCCCCCCCCCCCCCCCGGGCCGCGGCCCCCACCTTTCGCTCAGGCTCTCGTAGAGGCCGTGGTCCAGCAGCACCAGCTGGGCTTTGCCGTCGGGGCCGCGCCGCACCAGCACTGCGGGGGGGGGTGCTGGGGACCCCCTTGGGCACCCCCTTGGGGACCCCCCCCTTGGGCACCCCCCTTGGGGACCCCCCCCACCCCTTCTTGGGGACCCCCTGTCCTTGGGCACCCCCCCCTTGGGCACCCCCCCCTTGGGCACCCCCCCAACCCCTTCTTGGGGACCCCCTGTCCTTGGGCACCCCCTTGGGCACCCCCCTCACCCCTTCTTGGGGACCCCCCCCTTGGGCACCCCCCCCTTGGGGACCCCCCTCACCCCTTCTTGAGGACCCCCTTGGGCACCCCCTTGGGCACCCCCCCCTTGGGCACCCCCCTCACCCCTTCTTGGGGACCCCCCCCCTTGGGGACCCCCTCACCCCTTCTTGGGGACCCCCCTTGGGCACCCCCTTGGGGACCCCCCCCTTGGGGACCCCCTCACCCCTTCTTGGGGACCCCCCCCCCCTTGGGCACCCCCCCCCTTGGGCACCCCCCCCACCCCTTCTTGGGGACCCCCCTTGGGCACCCCCTTGGGGACCCCCCCCTTGGGGACACCCCCCTCACCCCTTCTTGGGGACCCCCCCCCCCCTTGGGCACCCCCCCCTTGGGGACCCCCTCACCCCTTCTTGGGGACCCCCCTTGGGCACCCCCTTGGGGACCCCCCCCTTGGGCACCCCCCCCACCCCTTCTTGGGGACCCCCCCTTGGGCACCCCCCCTTGGGCACCCCCCCCACCCCTTCTTGGGGACCCCCCTTGGGCACCCCCTTGGGGACCCCCCCCTTGGGGACCCCCTCACCCCTTCTTGGGGACCCCCCCCCCTTGGGCACCCCCCCCTTGGGGACCCCCCCCACCCCTTCTTGGGGACCCCCCTTGGGCACCCCCTTGGGGACCCCCCCCTTGGGGACACCCCTCACCCCTTCTTGGGGACCCCCCCCTCTTGGGGACCCCCCCCTTGGGCACCCCCCCAACCCCTTCTTGGGGACCCCCCCTTCTTGGGGACCCCCCTTTCCTTGGGGACCCCCCCCCCCTTCTTGAGGACCCCCCCCGTCCTTGGGGACCCCCCCTGGGGACCCCCCACCCTTGGGGACACCCCCACCCCACTTTGGGGCCCCCCGGCCCCCCCTGCCCTTAGGGCCCCCCCCGTTTTTGGGGTCCCCCTGGCCCCCCCCGCCCCTAGTACCCCCCCCCGTTTTGGGGCCCCCCCTTAGGGCCCCCCCTCATTTTTGGGGTCCCCCGGCCACCCCCGCCCCTAGGGCCCCCCCCCTATTTTGGGGCCCCCCCTTAGGGCCCCCCCCCGTTTTTGGGGTCCCCCTGGCCCCCCCGCCCCTAGGGCCACCCCCCCCCGTTTTTGGGCCCCCCCTTAGGCCCCCCCCCATTTTTGGGGTCCCCCTGGCCCCCCCCACCCCTAGGACCCCCCCCCCGTTTTGGGGCCCCCCCTTAGGGCCCCCCCCGTTTTTGGGGTCCCCCTGGCCCCCCCCGCCCCTAGGGCCCCCCCGCCCCTAGGGCCCCCCCCTGTTTTTGGGCCCCCCCCTTAGGGCCCCCCCCATTTTGGGGCCCCCCCTTAGGGCCCCCCCCCATTTTGGGGTCCCCCTGGCCCCCCCCGCCCCTAGGTCCCCCCCCCTGTTTTTGGGCCCCCCCCGTTTTTGGGGTCCCCCTGGCCCCCCCCGCCCCTAGGGCCCCCCCCCTGTTTTTGGGGCCCCCCCTTTGGGGCCCCCCCATTTTGGGGCCCCCCCCATTTTGGGGCCCCCCCCTTAGGCCCCCCCCCCGTTTTTGGGGTCCCTCTGCCCCCCCCCCGCCCCTAGGACCCCCCCCCGTTTTGGGGCCCCCCCTTAGGGCCCCCCCCATTTTGGGGTCCCCCTGGCCCCCCCCGCCCCTAGGGCCCCCCCCCTGTTTTTTGGGGCCCCCCCGTTTTTGGGGTCCCCCTGGCCCCCCCCGCCCCTAGGGCCCCCCCCCTGTTTTTGGGGCCCCCCCTTTGGGGCCCCCCCATTTTGGGGCCCCCCCGTTTTTGGGGTCCCTCTGCCCCCCCCCGCCCCTAGGACCCCCCCCCGTTTTGGGGCCCCCCCTTAGGGCCCCCCCCATTTTGGGGTCCCCCTGGCCCCCCCCGCCCCTAGGGCCCCCCCCCTGTTTTTGGGGCCCCCCCTTAGGGCCCCCCCCGTTTTTGGGGTCCCCCTGGCCCCCCCCGCCCCTAGGGCCCCCCCCCTTAGGGCCCCCCCCGCCCCTAGGGCCCCCCCCTGTTTTTGGGCCCCCCCCTTAGGGCCCCCCCCCATTTTGGGGCCCCCCCTTAGGGCCCCCCCCCATTTTGGGGTCCCCCTGGCCCCCCCCGCCCCTAGGTCCCCCCCCCTGTTTTTGGGCCCCCCCCGTTTTTGGGGTCCCCCTGGCCCCCCCCGCCCCTAGGGCCCCCCCCCTGTTTTTGGGGCCCCCCCTTTGGGGCCCCCCCCATTTTGGGGCCCCCCCCATTTTGGGGCCCCCCCTTAGGCCCCCCCCCGTTTTTGGGGTCCCTCTGCCCCCCCCCGCCCCTAGGACCCCCCCCCGTTTTGGGGCCCCCCCTTAGGGCCCCCCCATTTTGGGGTCCCCCCTGGCCCCCCCCGCCCCTAGGGCCCCCCCCCCCTTTTGGGGCCCCCCCTTAGGGCCCCCCCCGTTTTTGGGGTCCCCCTGGCCCCCCCCACCCCTAGGACACCCCCCCCCCGTTTTGGGGCCCCCCCTTCGGGCCCCCCCGTACCGTTGCCGGGGTGGGGGTCGGCGTGGATGAAGCCGGTGTGGAAGATCTGCTCGGCGAACACCCGCACCAGCTTCTCGGCGGCCTGCCCACGCCAGCGCGTCCCCGGGGGGCCCCAAGGTCCCCAGGGGGGCCCCAGGGGGTCCCCAAGGTCCCCACCGTCCCCAGGGGGTCCCCAGGGTCCCCATCACAGCCCCAGGGTCCCCAGGGGGTCCCCAGGGGGTCCCCAAGGTCCCCACCATCCCCAGGGGGTCCCCAGGATGTCCCCACCGTCCCCAGGGGGACCCCAGGGGGTCCCCAAGGTCCCCACCGTCCCCAGGGGGTCCCCAGGGTCCCCATCACAGCCCCAGGGTCCCCAGGGGGGTCCCCAAAGGGTCCCCAAGGTCCCCACCATCCCAGGGGGTCCCCAGGGTCCCCATCACAGCCCCAGGGTCCCCAGGGGGTCCCCAAAGGGTCCCCAAGGTCCCCACCGCCCCCCTGGGGGTCCCCAGGATGTCCCCAGGGTCCCCATCACAGCCCCATGGGCCCCACCGTGTCCCCCGCCGTCCCCAGGGGGTCCCCAAAGGGTCCCCAAGGTCCCCACTGTCCCCAGGGGGTCCCCAGGGTCCCCATCACAGCCCCAGGGTCCCCAGGGGGTCCCCAAAGGGTCCCCACCATCCCCAGGGGGTCCCCAGGATGTCCCCACCGCCCCAGGGGGTCCCCAGGGTCCCCATCACAGCCCCAGGGTCCCCAGGGGGTCCCCAGGGGGTCCCCAAGGTCCCCACCATCCCCAGGGGGTCCCCAGGATGTCCCCACCATCCCCAGGGGGGCCCCAGGGGGTCCCCAAGGTCCCCACCGTCCCCAGGGGGTCCCCAGGGGGTCCCCAAAGGGTCCCCAAGGTCCCCACCGTCCCCAGGGGGTCCCCAGGGTCCCCCAT